>NW_009722888.1:0-30489 GCF_000703405.1 Apaloderma vittatum
GGGGGGAAGCGCTTTGCCCCCCCGAGGTGACGGGAGGAGGGGGGAGATGCCTGCAATGAACGTAGTGACCCACGTGCGGACCTGTTTGTTTAGATGGTGTTGATGGCTTTGTGGTAAAATGATAAATGTTTTGCTTGTAGGTCGCTAAATGTTTGGCGGGTTTGGGGTTTTTCCTGGACTCCCGAGTCTCCTGTGACAGTGTTTAGCCGTGTTTTTGTTTGTTTGTTTTTAATCGATTTGCTATGCGAAACAATAACTCAGGGCTGGGAAGTCAATCCATCTGTTTATCGCTAGGAAAAGTCTCTCAACTTAGAAAAAGTCTTTGCACTAAATGATCTGCTTTTAAATTTTAATTCATATGGTTTAAAAGAGATACTTGTGGTGGAACACACATTTGTATTTTCTGATTAATAAACAGGCTTGTCGTGTTCCCTGTTTATTTTCACTCTATTACATTTTAAAGCGCGTGCACAGTTTCTTTGTTCCCAACGCCTAAAACCATGTAATTGAAGAGAGCCTAAATTTAGTGGGAATGAGATGGAAAGCCACATCTGAGGCGTTTCTTTGTCTTTCAATTCTGCTTTTCTCCCCAGATATGGCAATCGGCTCTAAGCACCCTGAACCCAAACCCCACCGACAGCTGTCCTCTCTACCTGAACTACGCCACTGTGGCCGCGTTGCCTTCCAGGGTCAGCCGGCACAATAGCCCATCTGCAGCTCAGTTCATCACTCGCCTGGTTAGAAATTGCCTTCCAGGAGGTGTCAACAGATGTATTGTCGTAAGTGGCCGTTTGAAAATGTTTCTGGTGAGATGTCTAGTCAAGTGTTTTCTTGATGTTTCAGGATTTTAGCTGTATCCAAGGAGACTGGAGGTGGGCAAGTTTTACTGATATAATTATACTGACATTTATAAGTGGTTTTGCACTGACGTGTAAACAAGACCCATGCTCAAGCAGTTGGAGGGAGTTAAGGTTGTATTTGTATGGAATGTCTTCAGCTAGGAATGTCCATGCAAAGGGAAGCGGTTGCGGCTTTTTTTGAGCTAGGATTTATGACATTGGCACATGCTTTAGAAGATTGACGTAGCCTCCATACAGCATGCTACGTCTGTATTGCATAATTCATTGAAGTTGCCTTGATTGTGTTATTTAGTGTGTTGTAAAAGTCTTGATGCAAACTAATACTCCACTGTGATTCATTGGAGGACAAGCTCTTGGACTGCTTTGGTCATCTTCTGTATTTGTATGAGCTGATGAATCTGCTATTTGTTTCCAGGGCTTTTCCAGATTAATTCAGATTTCAGGTTGTTGCAGAAGAATTGTATAATCAGTGACAGTGGCAAAATCTAGTTATGCTCTTCACTTGGAAAACTTAATTTGCAATAGTAATAACTCCACTTAATTTTTTTCTCTTATAGTTAACTTTGGAAATGTTTAGCTAAAACTGCTTTCCATTGGTAATTTTGGTCATAAACTTCAGAAAAATATTCTACAAGTTAAAAAGCTTTTGGGTTAATATTAGCCATGTTCTCATATAATTTCTCTCTTTGTTTCATTTGTTATGAGCACATGTTGATGGTTCCCATGCGCTTTTTTTGCCTTGTTTCTTCCCCTCTTGATCTGTAGGCTAACTTGTGTTAATTGCACTAGTCTAATTAAAGCAATTCAGCTCCCTTATAAAGATGTACTAATTCTTACACGGATAAATCCAGCAGTGTAATTCGTTTCCATATGGGAAGTGGACTGAACTGGTTCAATGTGGCGCTGTTCATACTGCCACTCTGTCCATGCAAAACGTGACATTCGAGTATATCTTGATTCAGATATCAGTTATTTCCCACACCCTTTTGTGGTTCTTTTTTTTCTTTCTTCACCATTAGTATCACAGGTAACAGATCCTCTTGAATGTAGTCTTCTCCATCCTTAGTGCTTGTCCGACTTGTTTGTCTTCTGGCTGGTGTTCCAGATGGTGTGTGAGCGGTCGGAAGTCTTCGCTTCTGCTTGTGCGTTGGCCAGGGCTTTCCCGTTGTTCACACATCGGTCCAGTGCATCAAGACGCACAGAGAAGAAAACTGTAACGGTAGAATTTTTCCTGGTTGGACAGAACAACGGACCAATAGAAGTGGCAACGCTTAAAGTAAGATTTTTGGTGTTTCTGTCGATATTTTTTTCCCATTATTATAGCCTCTAATATTACATTGCCTTTGATATGTGGGTTTCTTACTTTCTTTTACCTGGGCAAAATCTGTCTGTGGCTGTGCAGGTGAGTATCACAGTAAGATCACTAAAAGCTGCTTATTCTGGGATCACGTATGGCCTCTGCTATTTCTGTCTGGTTTACTTCTTTATCTGAGTTTTCTCTAGAAGAACTGTAGCCAGAAACAAAACCCTAAGACATGATACATCTTGGAGATGAGCTGTACATAACAGTTAAATATGTCTAAGTCATCTTTCAGTAGCAGATAATCAAAGACTGTTTCCCTTGTGCCTGACTGTTACAGAGAAGAGACTCCGCATCGGGGGACTTTTAGTATGCTAGGTCATTCTTCTTCAAGATCTTGACTTAGAAGTTATTCCAAGGTTTTGCACTTAAGCTGTTGGGCAGCTTCCTGCTCAGTGCTCCAGGTTGTGTGCTTCAGTACCGATGGGCTCTCACTTAGCTCATCAGTGA
The DNA here is from genome assembly GCF_000703405.1 of Apaloderma vittatum. Lineage (NCBI taxonomy): Eukaryota > Metazoa > Chordata > Aves > Trogoniformes > Trogonidae > Apaloderma > Apaloderma vittatum. The sequence continues at coordinate 2,671 of NW_009722888.1, forward strand.
GCGAGGTTACACAAACCCCGTAAAAATTTTGGCAATGGATTTGCCAAAGGATATATATGGTATTGCTGCGTCTGAATTTGGCAGAATTGCCATCTTAGGGTATTTATTTTTCTTTTATCTTTTCCTCCATGCTTTGTCCTTACTCTAGGAACTGATTTGGCCACAGCAAATGATGCCAGACCACTTTTCAGGAAGGTGACAGGCAGGCGTGCTACGAGTACAACTGTTGATCGCTCAATTTTTCCATGCCCCAGACCAGAAAAAAATGTAACCGGTGTCAAAAATAGTTCCTTCACATAGGTAGATTCCAAACCACTCGGGTTATTTATAACTAAAAAACAAAGCTGAAATTGTTTCATGTCAATGCCAAAACTATTACTGGCTTCCTCCAAACTAAGTTTTCACCCCTTAAATTCAACCAGCACCAGACAGCTAGTGTAGAGCATGGAAGAAGCATGTGGTAAGATTTTTTTTTTTAGCTGAACCTCTCCCTCATCATGTTGCTGTAATTTGCACATGGATATTTTATGGTGAGGACTAGCAAGGATTGTCATAGTTTTACAAGGCACTTATTAAAGGCTGCCATTACCCAGGTTCTCTTGAGTACCCTGGAAGCCAAACCCAGGCAGAGCTTATTGCTCTAAGTCATATATATGTTTCCCTCAGACTTGGCGTTTGGGCTAGAGAACCTCCAGTACTTCATGGCCCTAATGATGAATCGCTCCAAACCTAGCTTGGCTCCTGAAGAGGTCCTTATGCCTTTAGGGGACATCAAGCAATCAAAAGTAATTGTAGGGAGTCGGGCACTATTCCAAAGCGAGCCAAGGGTTACAAGTCTGCTGGGATACAGAATGGGTAGAGTCCTTAGACCAGTGTGGCCAAGCCAAACTTCAGATACCTTGGCACAAACGACTCTCCAGCACATCGGGTTACTTTGAAACCTGTCTTGACCCTCCTGTCTGCTGTGTGTGGTCTTCAGCGTAGTGTGGCTACTGGAAAATTTGAACAAAGTTTCCTTCCGCTTAGGCTTTTTGTTTCAAGTTGTTGCTTTACAAAGTTGAAGCCTGGTGCCCTGTCCTTTTTGCCAGGAGGATCCTTCTTTAAGGAAACAGCATTGCTCACTGTTGACCATTTCGATTCTGTACACTCTTGCTTAGTTAAGTTTTTACGCGGTGCAGGCAAGGCTCGGTCCATTTTTCCAGAGGAGTGAGGAAACATGCACGCGTGTTTTACACAAATATGAAATATTCCACGTTCCCCCTGGGCCTGCCATACAGAATGTGTTATGGTAGTAATCTTTACTGCACTCAGCCTCACTGACTGTCACTGACTCAGTGGCAGAACCTGTTCTCTACAGTTGGGGGCTAAGACTGGATCCAGCCACACCTCGACTCCTCTCCGTGAGGAAGTTTAGAAAGTAAGAGGGTCCAGTCTGAACCTCAGGACTCAGCAGGAGGCTTTTTGCAGACTCTTCTGTAACACTTCTTCATGTCCGTTTAGTTGTAGAGAAGGCTGCTAATTTTGTGATATCGATTCCCTGTGGGAAGGAATACAGTTGCTTAGAAATTAGAGCACAGGGAAAAATAACTTAAGCTTAACACATGCAAAAAAGAATGGGCACCTTGGTTGACGTTATTTATTACTGTACAACTGCCTGTGATCAGTTGCAGTTAAGCGTTAATGTACTCCAGAGAAACCACACGTCTGGTAGGACTAAATGCAAAGCTATGCAGAAAACCAGCCAAACCAAGGCCAGTTCTCAGGTGTCCTCACTTCTTCTCGTAGTGTCTGGCAAGTGCTACAGAAGGAGTCAGGCTGGCTGCTCGAATTGTGGACACCCCATGCAATGAGATGAACACAGATAACTTCCTGGAGGTAGGTATGATGAGTAAGAGTTACTAATTATAAGTCTAGACTAGGGTAATCAGGAGCTAGTGTTGCTATCTCTGAGCAAAACCTGTATGTCAGCAGTGGGAAGCACATCAAAGAACCTGTCCAAGGATGCTTTGGCCTTTAATATTTTGTAGAACTTTTTAAGTTGGAAGGAGACAGAGTGTACAGCTTGGGGTAAAGCAGGGAGAGGCAGAGGACAGAAGTTCTTGATTCAGTTATGACACTGACTTCTTTGCCAGTGCTAAAGTTGTCTTAACGTGGTGGTGGTATGAGTTTCTGAAGTTATGGGACAGAAGTTGACATGTTTCCAAGTGAGTTTTATCATAGAGATCTGGAAAGCTGTTAAGAATGAAAATATTCCTGTCCTATTGCGTCGTGGTCCAATAGAGTGAACAGCTGGCCTTCACCTCTGAAAATTCCTATTATTGGCAGAGTTTAATGGCCATCAAGTCAAGGATGTCTCAGTAGAATTAGGCTGTTGGAAAACAGCTCCCAAAACTGTAAATGTTTGTGTATGTGTGCAAAAACAACGCAAAACCCTTAAGTGCATGCACAGATGTGTGGAAAGACACAAACGTGTCCTTCTGATGACTGACTGACAATGTCCTTTTTCTTTTAACAATTAAGGAAATCAGAAAAGTTGGCAAGGATCTTGGGATTACTGCTACCATTATTCGAGATGAGGAGCTGAAAGAGAGAGGCTTTGGAGGTATACCTTGTTGAAAATTCCAGCTTTTTTCCTAGCAGTAAATTGGAATGTTTTGCTCTCCCTATTGTAAGGTTTCATTTGCATGTTTTTGAGATGGTTTTCCAAGGTGTTTTACAGAAAAATAACCACAGATTGCTCCCCACAAGTGGTTGGATTCTCTGTTTTCCAGGGATCTACGGCGTTGGCAAAGCAGCTCTGCATCCTCCGGCCCTCGCAGTTCTCAGTCACACTCCGGATGGTGCAACGCAGACCATCGCATGGGTGGGCAAAGGTATCGTGTATGACACTGGAGGCCTCAGCATTAAGGGAAAGGTACATAAACACTTGTTCTACTGCTGCCTTTGCTCACAGAGTTGTTTTCCGATGGAAATAATTCAGTAAATGTCTGTAGGAAACCGAGGTATATTTATTTGACTAAACACTTGGTCTACTGTCATCCATATGTGTACAAACTTCTCAGGGGAGAAGACCAAAAAAGATCCATAGAACACTTTACAGGGTGGTTAAATAGCTGCATGGTATTTTCCATTTAAGTATTGCTTACTGCTGGGAGAAAATTAGAAACAAAGATATTTAGTTTCTGATTTTAGAGATCGATCCAAAACTCATCTGAATTGGCTTCAGCGTGAATCTTGTAAACAAGCTGTTTCTTTTTCATTTTCTAACAAATTAGAGCAGAGGTTTGGTGTTTTCCAGTTCTAAGGTGAGATCCACCACTAAGCAGATGCTCGTGTTCTGAGTTTCTCTTATGGCTGAGGACTGTCAAGCCAGAGTTACAGAAGCATCAGGAATGCTAGTTTTAGCAGGCATTACTGTGAAACTCTCTTTTAAAGAAAAAAAATTTCTATGGTTCTGTTTGAACAGACTACTATGCCTGGAATGAAACGAGACTGTGGTGGAGCAGCTGCTATTTTGGGTGCCTTCAAAGCCACTGTAAAACAAGTAAGTAAAATGTGTTAATTGATATCATGTATCCCAGCACTGCCAAGGAGCAGTCCGGCTTTTGGATATATTCCCAGATATGGGGGCCAATCTAATCCTCAAGTTCTGACCTGCCACTGCTATTTCAGGAAAATATTTCAAATCTTTACTGGAATCTTGAGAATTGTGAGAAATTCCTTGAGTGCTATTTTTTTTTTTTAAGCGTCTTTCTTGAATTTCAGGGTTTGTTCTGCGGACTGAGTGGTTTCTCGTTTCTTGAATCAGATTTATACATGAGTTATCCAGTGCTGATGTTGTTTAAGCTGTGGGATTTGGGGCAGCTGTTGCCCCCTTAGCAAAGAAGAGGATGAGTGACTCTGGGATATGAAGTCTGCCCGTATTCCACATCCTGTGCTAGTTCTAATATTAACCTACTGGGGAAGTGGTGGCTCTTGTCTGATTAGAAGCTGCTTGTTGGTTTGCTCCTGTGGTCAGAAAGTAGTATGGGAGCTGAACAGAAGCCAGGTTTTGAAATATGAAGAATTAAAAAAAATGCATATTGCGCTTTAACACCATGAACTGGGGAAAAGAAGTGGCTGGTGCCGATAAAAACCTGCCCGGAGTGACTGAGTCTTGCTGACAGAGCAGCTCTTGCCTCCAAGGAGTATCCAAAGTTCAAAGAACGTTTTACTGCTGCACATTAATGCATAGATCTGCTAGAAGCTTTGTCCAGGGGATGATCAGTGCCAAACTCCCGTTTCTCAATGGTTTAGCTCTGTGCCTTGGCCCTAGCAGCGTGTTTGATGTGGAACTTCACAGTTTTCTGCAGAAACTTAAAATGGAAAACAGATCTGAGAGCTGAACCTTTGGCAGAACGACTGGCTTTCCACAGCTGAGTCCTTCAGAAAGTTAGATCACGTATTTGCAAGGGACAAGAGCTAGAACTTCTGCAGTGCTTTGGGAGAGTCTGTGAAAGCTGTGGATGCGTTCTTTCAGTGATTCAGTCCTTGTTTCCAAAGTAGTTTTGTATGTAATTATCTGCGCTGAGAGAAGTTGCGTTCACAGTCACGGTGTCAACATAAGCGATCTGTCATTTCATATGCAATTACCGTAACAAAGAATAAAGTGGCAGTGATATGTTTGGACAAATAGAGCCTGAAGAAGTTGTCGTACCTCACAAGAAATCTGTGCCTTTATATGTAAAAACATCAAAACTGATCTCACTGCTTAATTTTACAACCTCATGTAAAAAGGCCTGTTAATGAAATCCCTGCAGAAAAGGTATTTAGATAGTCAGTGGAAAGAATTTGTCATTGTTAGTGTTGCACGACTTCTTTCTTTAAGTATTCTTAAGAATAAAGTTGGAAGAGGTTTAAACTCGCTGTGCTTTGTTACAGACTGAAGCTGGGAATGTGCATTGGATAGAAAGCTCGGTGGGAAGGGGGGCAGAGGTTATTATCCATCTTCAGAAAATACCTACCTCCATACTATTCAACAGTTTTACAACGTGATTTTAAAAAGTTTTGGGTAGCAAAATTAAGCAAGTGATTTTTCCTAGAAAGATGCATTTCTTCCAGTGTGAGCTTTCCAACACAAAGGAGAAGAGAAAAACATTCACTTGAACTTTTGGAATCCATCCTGATCCTGCACAGTAACACGCAGAGTCCTGCCTTTGAAGAGCTACAGACAGAATAAGATTCAGGAAAAGACAGCTGATACTGGAAGCAGCCTTTCAGTTTTTGTCAGTAGATCAGCCACATCTCCCACTTGGAGAAAGAAAATTTGGTGCAGTCCAGTGGGAGATGATGGGGGTTTTTCTGCCCAGACTGTGCCGAAAGGGTAGAGGGTCACAGATGGAAAGTTATCTCGTCAGCAGTGCTGTTTGCCCACTGGCTGAACTAGAAAGTGCAAAGTAACGTTATGGCTTCTCAGTGCTGCCCGTTGCTTTGAAAGGTTTTGATTGATGCGTTTGGCCTTTAGACTTCAGAACATGAGCTGATTCAGCAAGTTCACGTTTCTTCAGCTCGGGACTTTTATCGAGAGATTAACGGTAAAACTAACCCTGATTTCCCTAGAACGTGGTGTCTTTAAGGCTCGCTGCCCCCGTGGAGGAGGAACTGTATTTTTATTGGTTACATTCTGCGGTCTCCCTGTCTTTTCCTAGAATCCCTCCACACAACACAGCTGTTGTATAAATAACAAAACCGTCATACATTTTAAAATATAAGCACGTTATTTTAAAACAAACTAAACCAGAATGGGATATACCAGAAGAGAGTAGGCTAAGGGGGGAAAAGAGTTTGAAAGTGCTGTGTGCCTCCCAGCAGACATTAAAATACCCTGACAAACACCCACCCCAAAAAAAAACAAACAGCAGATACATCTTAGCCATGGGGGCTTTTGGTTTTACATGGAAAAAATGAGGATAGATCCTGGTAGGGTGTATCTGACCTGTAGTTTAGGTCGGATGCTGAAGGGCAGTGAGCTGTGGTGGCAGCTGGGAGATCCACCAGGACGTGGATGAGGATGCACCACCACGTTCCAGGATTGCCACAATCAAAGCTGCTTTCCAACAAAACGTGCAGAGGTGGAATCTCTTCACCTGGGGTTGGTATTTTTTAGGGAAAGCATTGCATTCATGAATGGCTGCATATTTGCATTTATTGTTTCCAACATTTTCAACTCTTACTGTAGGCTCTTCTGCAGAAATAATGGGAAGGAGCTCAGCTTCTCAAAGGGCCTCAGTTGTATCTTTGTTGATATTGGCAACTAAATAAAAGCAATGGAGAATGTGAGGTTTGGAAACTAGTCCCAAACATGCTGACTGGATTTGTAGTACTCGCTCACATTACCTTTTGCTCTGCTGAAGAGTCCCTCTCCATCTTTCCTGTAGGCCCCCTTTAAGGGCCTAATCCCTCATTGATTTCAGTCCAAGTACATTCCTTGATGTGAATCAAAAGCCACCTCTTTCCTATTGTTTTTACAGGGGTTTAAAGACAATCTTCATGCTGTTTTTTGTTTGGCTGAGAATGCAGTCGGACCACGTGCAACCAGACCTGATGATATTCACGTTCTTTACTCTGGAAAGTAAGAGTGTATCTATCTTTTTCACAGAAACATCATCTTCAGTTCTATTTACCTGAGTAACATGCAGATTGTGAACCTGTTCCTCATCAGCTTCCCTAAATACTGATAATAGTATTTCAGACAGCCACAGTAGCGAGTTTTAAGTGTGCTTAGAGTTTCCTACTGGGAATATAAACACATCAGAATATCTGTCCCTTATGTCATGAGCTGAAGTTTCCTTAAAGCACTCGGGTTTAGGCTTGTTTTCCAATACAGCCGGTTTTCTGTGTCCATCTGTAGTCTATGTTGTCTCAGTCACAGAGGCAGCTACCACTGTGTAAGGATCTCTTCTCGTTTTAAGCCGAGTATGATACCCCTTTGTATGAGAGTAATTTGTAAAATCCCAGCTTGACGTGCTGGGCATCACACCAGCCCAGCAGGTAGAGCCAGCCCTGCGTGTCACAGTTCCAAGCCTTGTCCAGGGCTGCTCCGTGGCGATGCTCGCAGCTGAGGAATACGCAGCTGTACAGACTTGCGGGATCAAATAAGAAAGCACATTAGGTTCAAGTCTCCTTTCTCAATCCTGTACGCTAGTCCAGACAGGCGAGTCTTACCTTCTGGCCCTAAGTGTCGTTGTGTTAAATGTCCTCTCTTCTTCCTAGAACTGTGGAAATCAATAACACCGATGCAGAAGGCAGACTGATCCTGGCTGATGGGGTAGCTTACGCGTGCAAAGATCTTGGAGCTGATATCATTGTTGATATGGCCACTCTTACTGGAGCTCAGGTACTGATCTGGAACTGCTGGCAGACAGGGCGGGGGCATCCTTGTGTGCGTCACACGCTTCTTTGCTTCTGGTCTAGTTTTTGGGGGAAAGTACATCAGTGATCTGTTGTGCTTGACGGCAGCTTCCTAAACTTGTGCAAGAGAAACTCGGCAACAGCAGCCCCAGTAAACTGGAATCCTCTGTGCACATGACACGTGCCATGAGTGTGTTATATTTATAACTGCGTTACTCAACCAAATTTTTTTGTTCTGTGTGCAACTTTTTTTGCTTGTGCGTACCTAAAGAAAAGAGACATTCTTCTGATGACATTAGCAGCTGCTGAAAGCGATCCAGTACTCAGTGTTTGCATTCAGTAGCTTTATAAGTAGCAGAGCTGATTCAATGGTATTGACCAGGATTTTTGTCTGTAGAATGGCTTAACCTCGTAAGTCGTACAGAGAATGATACAATGGTACAAATTTAATGCTATTATTTTTTTAAATCTATTTCCATTTTATACATTATATTGATGGGCAGTCATTCTTGTGGTTTAATTTTCTAGAAAATTGATTGGTCTTCATACCGGGAAGAGAAATGATGGCAAACTTTAGAAGCACGGATGTTGCATACGTTGGTGTAAACATCAATGCTGTGAAAGTTTCCCATCGTTGTCCTACTGGAAAACTGATGTGACCGTGGCTTCTGGGTTCTGTGTATTTGGAGGGAAGCAGCCTTTCTAGCGGATGAGGATGTTACCTTCAGACTGTTTGTGTGATTGACACATTGCTGGGATATCCTCTATGTGTGTGTCAGATGTTTTATTTATAATTCATTGCTGATTTATTTCTAAGGACAGATAATTGTAACATAATACAGGTTGCTTGCTCAGTAACTATAAAGAAGTGTTTTTGCTGGACAGTCGTTGGAGAAGGCCAGACAAATGCAGACTGTTTCACTGCAGAATGGACTTCCACAGATTTGTAAAAATTCTACAGTAGCTACACTGTCTTTGTCTGCCTTTCTAACACCAACTTCTTGTGGGGTGGTTTTGAGACATTTTATTCTTGGTGATTTTGTTACATGGAAAGCAGCTGTTAATGCTGAAAGGGAGCCGTAAAGAATTACCTTACCCAGCTCAGTTAACATGAACCCTGCCTGATTTTGTCTTACATGTCACTAGGGAATTGCTACAGGAAAGTATCATGCTGCTGTCCTCACCAATAATGAAGAGTGGGAAAAGGCTTGTGTTAAAGCTGGCAGGAACTGTGGAGACTTGGTCCATCCTCTTGTGTATTGCCCTGAGCTCCACTTCAGTGAATTTACCTCTGCTGTAGCTGATATGAAGAACTCTGTGGCAGTAAGATTAATTTTTTGTAACCCTCAAACTTCATTTATTACATAAAAATGTGAATTTTCTGGATAATGTGCTTGCCTGTTGGTAGCTGGTTGAAAGCTCTTCATTTGGGCTGTAATCTTTTAGAAATGGGCCATATAACTGTGGTCTTCGGGACCTTTTACCTGGGGATTTTGCAGTCTGCATGTCCCTACACTGATGTGGAGTGTCTATTTTAAGCAGAGTAGCCTGTTGAAAAGGTATCTTTGGGCTACTTGCCTTTTGAGCGCGGACCTAAGATGCTGAATGCTGAATTCCTGGCTGGAGACTATTTAAGAAGTAAAGGTGGATATTCCGTAGATCGCGTATAACCAGCAGAGACAGTAACTGGGAATATAGAAACCAGGAAATTGAGGAGAGGCACCCCGGGAATTGCCGAAGCTGCTTTTGTTGCCTTTGAGAGTTAAATGTGCAGTTCAGTTCCAAAAACACCACAGAAAGGAGCAGAATTGAGCAGGGCCAGACTGCAACCAGGAATTGAGTCAAAAGATTTACTGTATAGGTGGCTTGCAAGACTGTGTTTTAGGACCATTCCTTAAACTTTGAACTAGATTTGCACAACTGTCTTTTCTGTAGGCAAGAGTAAAACACTGATGCTTTCTTTTCGTGGAAGACCAGCTGTATTTTAATTATTTCTATAGGACCGAGACAATACTCCAAGCTCCTGTGCTGGGCTCTTCATTGCTTCTCACATTGGCTTTGACTGGCCTGGAGTCTGGGTCCATATAGACATTGCTGCACCTGTGCATGCAGTGAGTATATTTTTATGACTTTTGTGACGCTTCCCTGGGCGAGCAGGCTGGGTGAAGAAAACTGCATATGCCTGCAGGTGCTCTGAATTCTGTACCATCAAATTCAAAGCAAGTAAACTACGTGGAGAAGAGTTCTTTTAAAAAGCGTTGACTCTTCATCTACGTTGGGAATGTCTTTGTTTTGGTGGCTTTTCTGTTTCATTTTGATTTTTCTAGGTCACTTGAATCAACAGCATCTTCTTCATTGTAAACTGTGACAATTCACCTGCTTTCTGTTCATGGCAGTAATCCTAGCCTTCCATTGGCACCCATGTTCTTTTTAAGATGATTGCCCAGAGTTGATCGTCCTCCCTGCTGACCTGCAGCAGAGAAAACATTTGTTTCCTCTTGGGGGTTTCCCCTCCTCCCTTTGATGAAACTTGTGTATACTCTTTTTTTCTAAAAAAACTAGTTTACTCCACTCTACCTACTTTTTTTTTTAAAAGCCAGTTTACTCAGCTCGTACTCCAAATCCATGCCCACACCCTGAGCAACGCTAGCATAACTGTACCCTCGAGTCAGTGTGAGCTCTGCTCTCATGTCCACTACTGGTGTGTTGGTTCAGTCTAACTGGGACAGGTTCCAGTAGCAGTGAGGATACAGAGCACAAGTTGAGCAGACCTGCCAGTGACCCCAAGTATTTGCTGTGGCCACGTGCCATCACTGCTCTTGTTGAGTCAGTAGGTGAATGAAAACTAGGTTCAAATTGCACAGTCTGAAGCGTGAACTGGTGTGTGCTTGTTTGTTTTTTTTCCTAGGGTGAACGAGCTACTGGCTATGGCGTGGCTTTGTTGTTGTCCCTGTTTGGAGGGGCATCTGAAGACCCTTTGCTGAACATGGTGTCACCTCTTGGGTGCAATGGAGACTCTCCCACTGAAGATATGGAGAGGGATTCCAAAAGGCGGCGCCTGGTTTAACGCATCCCCCGGCCCTAAATGACGGGGTGCAAGGGTTACCTCACTTTGCACTGATTCATTCTCAAGCAATGAAAAAGTCACACATCAGAGATTGCCATTTTTTTTACTCTCATTATGAGATTTATTACTTGTTTCTGATAAAAACAGCCTGATTTCTTGTTTTGTTTGTTTGTTTTTTAAATTATTGGTGCATACAGTTGCTGAACAATATCAGTGGTGCAGAGTCCAGGCTTGACTAACTTATCAGGAAGAGGGCGTATCCTCCTCTGAGCTCCTCACAAAACCCAACTAAGTGCATTAATGCATGAGAAGCTCTAAGAAGCAACTGCAGCTATTGCTTACAAAGCCTTCTGAATTACCTATTGTATGTGAGATTTTATCAGATATTTCTGCAGGCCCCCCACTACATCTCAGAACACAGGACAAGGGAAAACACCTCTCTAGACGTGGCTTACTCAGTGACAATTTAGCTTAGCAGCAAAGGAGATGTAATGAAAAAAGGCCTATAGTTTTAATAAGGTGCTGTTTCCGCATGTTTAATGTTTTTCTGACCAGTAAAATCAGCGAGAGTGGTCCAGAACATATCTCTACGTAAATCTTTCACCTACAACTTGCAGAATTTGTTCATGTTAAATGAGGAAAAAAATAGAGGGACTGTGATTGAGTAAAATCGGTTTACAAAGCAGAGTGGCTTCTTGCCACTTAATAAATTTATTATTATTAAAGCAGCTTACGTATCCCATGTGGTGTTTCATGGTGTTATTTACATTTCTGAGAACACTGAGCTCCAAAAGTTTGTGCGCAACATCATCGCTCTGTTCAAATTCCTTTTCCCAGCACTCATACGTCTCAACGCAGACCGAACAGGGTAACATCTTACACTGAAGGGTTGGGGGCAACTCTGGAGAATTTCCCCTGATTCACTCCGTTTGTTTGATTCAACAGCAATCAGGGATGCGTAGTGTTAGTTTCTGGATAAGCTGGTCACGGGGAGCTTACAAGCAGCGGTTTGCCTTGGACACCCACGGGAAGTGACTTGCCCTGATTTATGTACTGTCAGCGGCAGAGCTGGGAACAGAGCGACCGAGTTTCACTCAGTGCTGCTCCCTGCCCGGTGGGTTGAGCATCAGCCTTTGGAAATGTTTTCTGGCTCAGCCAGAGTGTTGATGGGGAAAAATTTCACCCAGCACACACACACACGCACACTTTTGGCTGCTTTGCAGATAAGCCGAGGGGTGATGAATTGCACCTTTCCCTGTGTCGGATCTCTCGAGGGAATTGGTGCTCGGTTTTAGGTGGAGTTCCAGCAATGAGGTACGTGTCTGCTTTAGACATGAGTCTTTGATTAAAGACTTCATGGAAAGCATAACGCAGAAGTGGAGAAGAAGCAGCATATTTTGTTCTGGTTTTGTGATTATATTTGATTTTTGGACAGACTTAAGATTTTCAGTAAAAATAGAAGAACCTCATTACTTCCTACTACACTTTTCCCTTGCTCTTCTGGCTCCCCGGCCCACTTGATCATAGTTTTGAGAGATCTCTGTACAGATGAGTTCTGCCTTTGGTCATTCTAGACACTTGGTGTAAAGCACTGTCTGGTACCAAACACTGGTGTGGGAAACGTGTTGATGAAGAACTCAGTCTGATCACTGAAGCTAATAGCAAAATATTTTCATTTCAGTGGTCTGAAATAAAGTCTTCAATCCTCATCCTGTAGAAATCAATTAATCAATTCTAACTTTAAAATTTTGTGTTTTACCGAAATGAGGCATATTTTACACAAAAGTAGCCTGTGGTTTTGTGGCATAAGACTAAACTCTAATGTTAGTGAAGGCAGCAAGCTCAGATAGAGGAGAAATTAAATTTTGATGATTAATTACCATATTCTTCAATTTTGCTGTCTCTCAAAGCATATAATTCTACTGGATTTAATTTGGAAGACACTTAATAGAAGCTGTCTTTAAAAAGAAATACCTACTATTAAGGAAGTATAACATGAAATACCTGAAAAGAAAATGGGATAAAACTTTAGGAACTGAAAAACTGAAAACCAGCTTAAGTTTGCTTAAGCAGAGTAAAATAAATCAAAGTAACACCTAGGAGTTAAAAAGTCTGATGCTTTCTCTGTTTCAGAGATACAAAATGAAAATCAAGGCTTTTTTTTTAATAATAAAATCTCTTGCTATTCCTGATGTATGCTGTCTCCTTCAGTTTAGATAAGAGGTGTATTCTCTGGAGCAGAAATTTAGGACCTACGCAAGACAGTGATTTGTGAGTTGTATTTACCAACTAAATGATTCTCTTTCTTTGTGTGTCACAGAGCTTGCACTGGGATCATTCCTACTGAGCTCATAGCGTTTCTTAAGTCCGTAACGAATGGATTAGTTCCTCTAAGACCCACTTCCGCCACCTGGACTTACTTTACCTGCTTTCAGGCTCTGGGCAATTTTAATTTCTGCTGCAGTGTTTGCTCTGAAGTACCTTGGTATGAGACCTGGCAGCAACTGCAAAAGGGAAGGTGCCAAAACTACTTTAGAAGTAGCAGATACTCAATGTCAGAATTTAACACGTTGGGGCAGTTACGGAGCAGAAGTAAAGCCTGGGCTGAGCAGCAAAGCTGGAATTCTGTCTTTGCATCTGCCACCACTTCTGCTAATCGCTGCGCAGCCTGAAGCGAGCAGATTGCAGACGGTGTCCGATGTTCTTACGGCCTCTGTGGCCATCCTAACTGAGTGCTCCCCAAGGACTAACGTATTTAGCTTCACAGTCTCTTCTGTGTGACAAAGCAGCTGTTACTCGTGAATAACAGTTCCGGGTAGCAGATGCTGACCTCGGTGCATTTCAGTGGCTACACTTGAAGTATATTTTACCACCACTTAGGCAGCTTCAAACAGAAACGCTCTACGCCAGGCAGTGTGTACCTGCGTAGTTTTGTAAAATCTGCAAGGTCTGTGGTTCCTGTGAAGGTCCTGGGTCCTCCTCGCTGTGGGACACCCTGACCAGCCCTCCCCAGAGCAGCACAGGCCTCAGTGAGGGGCTGCAGATCACCCCAGCACCTAAAGCAGGGAACTGAAACCTGGGGGGTCCCCTGCTCCAGGCTCCCAGATGTCCTCCAGCTCCCCAGCTGCCTTCCAAGCAACCACAGGGCGTGGAGCAGGGTCACGCAAGACCTGACACCAGGCTCCTGAAGCTTCTCAAAGCCTGGAAGGTGATTTCTAGCAATTGGAGTTTAAATTACTACAGCTGTGGGCCCAGCACTTTTAAGAGGAGGTTGCCAATTAGCCACAAGCTAATATGCTCCCCCAGGAGTTTTCCTCCTTCTTGTGTCCTCCTTGGAGCTGTGCTGCTCGTACCTGAGGATGGTCTGGTGGAAGGTGACGTAGGGAGCAGGTGAGTCAGCAACCTCCTCTGCCGTGGCCACCTGGCTCTGGGGGCTGGTGGTCAACAGCAGAGCAGTGCTGCTCTTTATCTTGGTGATAACAACGTCCTCCGAGCTGCAGTTTGCTCTGAGCTCCGTGGTGGCCTTGGGAGGGGAGGACAAGGGTGATTTGCTGGTTTGCTTGTTAAAGCAAAGAGGAGTTGGATTTTCACAGATTGTCTGAGTCCAACATGCTCGGTTAGAGGAAACCTGTCTGTGATGTTTTCAACTTGTAAACCTTGCTGTAGAAAATGCCTTTTCTGACTTTATTGCTTTTTTTGTTGTGGTTTTTTTTTTTTTTTGGTGGAGCAAATTAAGCTGACAGCATATTTTACCACGTTTTGGTGTTACTAAATGCTGTCTGAATTGGGGACTGGTGATAGACACACCACCAGAGTTTTATGGAGGGCTCAGTCCCTGGAGACAAGATGGATTTACCCGCAGCACAGCTTAGGGGTTAACTCTTGCTGGGGAGTAGCGACCCTGAAACGGTGTTTACATGGTGCAGTAGAGCTGGACGAGCAGATACAGCTCTTCATGGGGTCTCGTACGCTGCTGTGACACGTTGGCCAGATCGAGTGTGGTACCTGGGTAACTGCCAGAGCTCTGGCAGTGGGGCGAGTACAGTGCTGGGCACAAGCACCACAGCTGTGCTCTGCGTGTGTGTGTTTGAATCGTGCCAGGGTCCTGCACTCCTGCGTTATACATGTCAGGTTCCTGGCTAGCGCTCACCAGGTGAAGGACAGTGTGATTTATTGGGTTGTTGTACGCTTCTTGAGTAAAAGGCATCAAAGTCCTCTGCTGGGAGCTCATGGTGAATGGTGACACGGAGAAGAAGAGGCTGACAGGGTGCTCTGGGTGTAGCCTTAGTAGCACCAGGACGATATGTGACCTGAAGAGGTGGATTAGCCTGGTTGCTTACCAGAAATATGGAGATAAAAGCTGTTCTGGAGGATGCTGTTGGTCTGACTCCCAGCGAGGGCAAACTGTTTCACACTCACCACAGGGAGCCTGGGTTGGTGGGTGTTTGCAAATACCTCCTCCTGTAACTGCGACAGCATTTACTAAAGCCAACAAAATCTGTAATGTTGGAAGGCAGAAGGAAACTAAATTGGGACTCACTGTGTCCCTACTTCTCATTCTCCTTTACCTTTCTTCTGTCATTTTCCTCCCTGCTGCTTTATAACGTGGGCCTGAGCAGCCTTCCGCTGACACTAAGATGGTGCATTAAAATCTCTTACTATTGAGTTTTGAACTTGTAATTGTGTGTCACGCTTCAGTCGGTTCCCTCATAACTGCTCCTTGTAAGGAGCCCAGAGATGCCCAGGGGGCCGTTTGGTCACCCCTGCCACAGACTGAAGGAGCAAAGGAGGCCACACAGCAGAGATCAGTACGAGCCCACATTCTGCGTTTCGCAAGCGCTTTCCTCTCCTGCCCTGTAGGCTGAGGTTATTTATGCAAAGAAAGAAAATTGTGGGTAATTTGCCACAGCTGTTTCAGAAGTTTTTGTGGAAAGGGATTGCACAACAGGAGTTGCTCACCTTCTCGGGCTCTCTCCAGCCTTTCGTAATGAAAATGTTAGCACATAAATCATACAAACCCAGACCCAGCGAGAGAAGCTGAGGGTTGTTTTAGTACAGACCCATTTTGGTTTTGTTCAACTTTACCTCTGGGTTCTTGTTTGAGTTCTGCTGGGTGGCTGAGCCACGCTGGGGGTCTGGGGGGAAGGGCTTTCCTTGGGTACACCATGAGGACAGGAGGCATGGAGATGCCGTCCTCTTTGCAATTTGGGCAAAATTTCAGACAAAGTAGTTTTCTGAAAAATAGCCTTTGGGATATACTTTTCACACTTGTATTACACGGACTCAGAAGCTGCACAAAGTCATGCTAAACAATCAATTTGATTTTTCCCCATTTGCATGGTTAAGGGATGGAATTAATACA
Source organism: Apaloderma vittatum (assembly GCF_000703405.1). Classification (NCBI taxonomy): domain Eukaryota; kingdom Metazoa; phylum Chordata; class Aves; order Trogoniformes; family Trogonidae; genus Apaloderma; species Apaloderma vittatum. Next base: position 18,489 of record NW_009722888.1, read on the forward strand.
TCTCATTCCCTGGTCCCCATTGTTATGTGTCCTGGAAATTCTGTTGCCTTGATGTGCGATGATTTCTAGACTCCGGGCAGGCAAGTAATAGTTTTCAAAAACTGCAGTGCAGGGATTTTTATTCTTCTCTTTCATGTTTTATTTCAAACACTTCTCTTACACAAAACCCACAGAGAAAGTTTCAGGCAGTGTCCACCCATATGAAACCAGACATTTTTCCATAATCTTTTTATAGATTTGTTAATATTTAACTCAGCATGTCTTAAAAATGTATAGAGTACATAAAAATTCATTATAAATGTCACCAAATGGGCCAATGGCTTTTTAATATCGCTGCCACAAGACGGCATTTTAACCGATTTCCTGTCTGGATCTGTTCCAGTGGCAATTCCAGGAGGGGAATATATTTAGTCTATATTTACTTAGTCTGTTTAACTTTCAGTTAGTGTCTTTGGCTCATCCCGTGGCCATGCTATTTTGGGATGATTTATACAATATTTACATTAAATTCTGCTAATATTTCCTTGCCTCTTGAAGTCGGATTACACTATTTACATCTCAAAGGCCTAAGCTGGAGGAATAAGCAGCTGTTCCAGGCACCGGAGAGAACTTAGCGTAGGAGAGGCTGCCAGAAATGAGACCATGTGTATGAAATACTCATGGAGGAGTTACTTAGAAATGGACCAGTCCACCATGAAGGAAGGGGAAAGCTTAACGTAGCGGTAAGAAACGCGATTGGTATATAGGGGTCAGACAACAGCGTTCAGACATTGGTTTTGCTTTCTGCAAAGAATTTCTGGTGCACTTTTGAAATGCAGATGTCCAGGGCCAAACTGGCAGGACTGTACTCTGGGCTCCTTTTTGGGTAGGACTGGGCTTACAGTTTTCATACGCTGTTAGAAAAGCTGAATACGGGTGCTTATCCCTGAAAAAAAGGGTGGATGCAATTGTATTTCCATCAGAACATTGCCCAGGACCAGGCTGGGCTACAGCTACGCTCGCTCTGATAGTCTGACAAACCAAAATAGGTGCGTTTGACCAAGTACAAAGCTGAGCCATGTGGTTTCTGTTAAACTCCTGGAAATGAGCAGAGTACAGGATTTGCTGGAGTATTTCAAAGAATTTCATTTTAAAGAATAAAAATGTGACTACTTAAAAGTAACCGATCTGACCTCTTTGTTAAGGCTGAATCAAAGAGCAAGCAGACAAACATAGAGTGGCTTGGATCAGAGGAAATTCCCATTATGTCCCTTGTGGCAGAGCAAAGCAGTCAGCTAAAGGGAAGAAAATGTTCAGGCCTTTGTGTGGTGTACCACGAGAAGCTGAGACAATATTCCTTAGGTGTGTGATTTAGCCTTTTACAAAGCTGAGAGACACCTTCAAATCAAAGTTTGGATGCTGAGGAAGCATTCCTTAAAGCAAGAAATGTTCATTTTGAATTTATAACAAAAATTAAGATAAAGTACGTTCAGTGGCGCTTATTTAATTGCGAACATGCGTCTGAGTTACGGGAAAAAAATTTCTTCTCAATATGTTTGAAAATTTACCTTCAGGATTGGCCCGTGCAGTAACAAAGCAAGAAGCTGGATGAGGCCAAAGTGCACGTAGCCAGCTGCCTTCTCAGTCCCAACAGTATTTGGCAGAACGAATGGTTCTTCTGCAATGATGGCACGATACAATTTAGTGGTCCAGGGAAAAAATCCAGACTGTGAAAGTATTTGACAACTACTGTTATCTGAGGGGGGGGAGAAACCAAATTAGCTGGAATTCTGGACTATAATTATTCTCATAGGAATATGCAGATCTTTTAAGTATAGGGGATGGTTCCAACATTCTTAATGGTTTGAAACTCTGGAGAACAAGTCTTGCTCTGAAAGCCAGTGAAACTTTAGGGTGGATAAATATTTTCTCTTTTTACTCAATTTAGCTCTCAATTTCAAGTCAATGAATTGTCTACAGTTCATGAGCAAAATATTTTAAGTCTTGTAGCTTTGCTAATCCACTCTAATGTTCATCCTAAAGGGCATCTGTTGTACTTTAAAAATGTCTTTTTTGCAAAGTTACTTCGATACTAAGAAAAGATTTAGCAGTAGTAAGAAAAACCTACCTATGTATAAATAATAGCTTTCAACCAGAAGGATTTTGTTGGCCTTGGAATGGATAAAATGGGCCAGGAAAAAAGCTAAAAATGGGCAGAATCAAAGTGAGAACTGAAGCAGAAATCTTGTGATTCAAAATGGTCATGAAATAGCAAAGTCTTTCTGACGTGGACACCGTAGTGTTGTACGTAAAAAAGCACAAGGCAGACTGATAAAACCTCTCTGACTCCTCCAGCTCTTTTCCATGAAATATCCTGAACCATGAGGTAGAGGGGAAGCATTGAAATTAATAATTTTTATTTTCTGGGAAAAAGTGTGTGAGACTACTAAACAGCATTTTTAACCCGGGTGATTAAATAAATCAGACCAGGGGACAGCATAATAAAACTTCTCAAGAACTGCAGGTGTGAGGTGGTAACACCATGTTAACCAAGTCTTCCCTAAAAGCTTTTCTTGGCTCAGTCACTGATAATCCCAGCCCAGGATTTTAGGCTACAGGCACTCTCTCAGTGCAGTGATGCTGATTTAGAACAACTGATTTGCCCCATCTTCTCAGTCCATATGTGATTCAAATCCTTCTTGAAGCAAATTAAAACAGTTAATTTTTTTTTTTATTTTTTTTTTTTCTTTAAGGGGTTGTTTAGTTTTTTTTAAACTGATCACATACATATTGTAACCACTGGGTTTGGTTTTAGGCTTTTCTTGCCTTTTCTTGTTCAGAAAAAGTTTGTTGGCAGTGATCACACCAGGAACTTCATTTAATGGCCTGCGTGCTGCCGTGCTCCTCCGAGCTGATGGGGAAGGGATGTGACCTGGTGCAGCTAAAGGACAATTCTCCAGGCTGGGAAACGGAGTGCAGGAAGCAGGTGAAGGATTGATCTCTGGCATCTTGCCTTCGATGCCATCTTTGGCTTCCATCTTTTCTTCTTCCTTGTCTCCCCTTAACATCTTCAGCATCATGGCTCAAATGTGTTATCTTGAACCTCTCTGCACCTATCGCAAAAAAAAAGGTAATAGGCCATGACCATTTTAGATTAACAGGAGGTTCTTGCCAAGTGGTAAATATCCCACCTGTGCTTTCTGTGTGCCCTGGGTCCTCCTCCTCTTCAAGGTCAGCCTCAGAGAGGTGGTAATCACCAGTTTAAATCACTAGAACAACCCAAAAACACAATGGAGTTCAGAGTTTTGTAGATGCTTTAGAGAGACAATTCTCAAAATCCAAAGGAAATGTGCCTGTAAATCATGTGTGTGCTATTGGACATCTTAGTGCATGTGTTTGACCTTTTGGTACAAGTTAACTATAGCATAATGGAACATACAGTTAATATTTTAATTGTCTTTATTAGTATTCTTAGTGTAATTTCAGTTTAAGTCAGCTATTGAGTTCTAAATAGGAACATCTGGGAAGAAAATAACTTTCCACGTACACTGAACTATGCTGGGCAGCAGTAGTGTTTGGGAGGGACAGAGTGGAAAATTGTACACATCTTGCTAAAATCGCCTTAAATGAGGGTAGCTCTTGGTGCAGCTCTTGGAGAGCAGCGGGGTTTCTTTCCCGCAGGTCTTGACTGTGTGCAGAGGCACGTCTCTGGCAGGCTGTGTTGTTTCTACTTCTACGCATCATCTTTCCTACTAGTAATGGCTTGTTGGCTTTTAACTTCCCCGAGGTATGGCTCAGCCAGGGTCACCACAGCTTTTTGCCATCGCTCTTCTGCAGAACCCAAGGAGAGAACAGAGACAGAGATGCAATGAGGTGCTGCTGCTTTACCTGCCTCTTAGAAGAGATGCTCTTCCGTTGGTGGGATCACCGGACTAGGAGTTTGCTTCAAACTCTCGAGTTTCTGCTGTCTTATTTGGATTAGTTTCATCTTGCTGGCTGAAAACAAAATTAAGGCAATAACAGCTCTTAAATCAGGTGTGCACTTTATCTGAATTCAAAGTCTTACAAACACTGACCTTGTGAAAACTCTGCAGCATAGAGTCTGCAACCTCAGTGTTATAGAAATTACAAGAAAACTAAGATTTCTCATTTCTTAAGTAGTTGCTAAATTAAATGTTCTTTTTTTCTTTTTAGACTAAAATATTTGGGGTTTTTTTTAACTACTCAAATGCTTTTATCCTATTGTATTTTGCAACATTTCTTGTTTCCTATCTAACCAGCCCTAACTAATAAATCCAGATTGCAAATCTGGAGGCACTTTTCCCAAAGACATAAGGGTACAATTAAAGCCAAGAGAGACACTGGCTGTGGGTCTGATGTTTAAAATACCAGCTACTTGTTTGTTAGAGGCATTCGCGTTCACACATACGACTTTCTTCCCTATCTGACTGCCACACTCTTTTTCATAAGATTAAGTATCTCACCAACGTGCTTCTTTCTGAATTGTACTTCACGAGCAATTTCATAATGCTCAGCCATATTTCACATCTCTCTGAAATACCGGTGATGATAGCAAAATCACATTCTTTTGTCTTCAGCAGACTTAACACAAGCTTGCTAATCGAATCCAAAGCCTATTGTATGAGTATCAGAAGGGATGGGAATAGCTCTTAAATGCATGTTTTGTTGGATATCACTTTGACATGTAAGATATAAAGGCTGTGAGAGTAACTTTCATATCTTTGGCCAGCACGAATTTTATCACGTGCCTTTTTAAAATTGCCCCCCTCCCATGAACACATGTAAGTTTGCAAGCCAGGAAATAATAAAGAGGCAATTATTCATCTGAGTATTTATCCGTCTTCTGATATTATTGTTTTTATTTTTGTGGAACACAGCTTACTTTGGACCCGGCTAGTATTTGGAAGCTCTCCATCCCAAGATCTAATATCCAAAACAGGAAGCGGATTTGACAGGCACATGCGATGCTATAGGAAACACAAAACAACATCGTAAAGGTTTGGCTCTGGACCAGCTTTGTATGTGATGTTGAAACATTTGGTATTCTGCTTAAGGTTTCTGCAAGGAAACATCTGTGAGATTCTGCTGTAGATAACACAGACTGTTTGATCAATCTTTGTTCACCAAGAAAGGCCCTTGAGAAGGCTTTTCTCAGTCCCGGCTGTAAAGCCAAAATGTGCCATGTTACTCCAACGCAGAAAGCCCACGTGGTGCCTCCAGTGGTTCCCCACCCAGAAGTGGTGGTGTAGCACCCAGGAGGAAGAATATGGGCCAGGACAACCCTGTGACATCCCCGCCGGGCCTTGGATAGGGTCAGTATAAGGATCTAGATGTAACGTGTTTCCCCTCACTCTTCAAGGGAAGTCTTCTTATCTGCCGAGAGGCATCTCCAGTGGAGCACTCTAATGTTTATTGTCAGACTTTCACACTGGCGTGTAGAGAACTTTTGGGAGAGCCTGTGACGAAGCACAGGGGTCAATCCCAGTTTACACTAATGCAGTGTGTTTATGCAGTGCCATCATGGCATCGGCTAAAGCCCTAATGTGCAGGTGGCCTTCATCTGATCGCTGGGCCATTCCCCTTGGCTGCAAAACTGTGAAGAAACCACAGTCTCCTCAGACAGAACAGGCAGGTGTCTTCCAGCAGAAAAACAACATCTTGGTGAGCACCGGCAGTTCCTCCACAGCTGCAGCCACCACGGCAGGTTAACAGCTTGTGGCACGGGGATCAGTCAGAGGCACCAACAGGAGGGAGCGCTGCCCATTTTCAGGCACATGAGCCCCAACTGTCCTCCTAGAACCAGGTCAGCTTTTCTCTGTTAAACGCTGCCATTTTCTGAATGCCTAAATATACTCCTTGTTGTGACAATATGCTTGCCAAACCCTTCCACTTTTCAGAATTACAGAACAGCGATCCCAAGACAGCACGCAAAAGAGGTTACAAGGATGACTTAAGTTATCTACTCATTGTAGATATGTGATGTAGAGAGTAGTGCTGTTTGGAAGTGAGTTAGTCCTGGCTGAGCTGGTATCATTTGCCTTTCCCTTCTGCAGTCTCCTCAGTCAGTATCAAAAGATTATAGAATCATAAAATTGTTTCCACCTGTACCAGCTCCCTGGCTTTTACCTGCAGTGCCCACGTTTGGCACAGCACCGAAGGGGCTGAAATCATGACTGATTGCCACGTTGGCTCCTGCCCCTGTTCTCACTAAGCATTACTCTTGTCCTTGAGCACTTGCCACTGGAGGGAGGCAGAAAGCAGAAGTTGAAAGTCATCTGGAAAGACAGGAGAGGCAGAAAAATAACGTCACAGTCTAGCTTTAGCTGTAGTATTAGGCTGGGCAGTGTCAGGTCTCTCTTCAAAATAAGGCAGGTAAAGCCATTTGACTGGGTTGGAGAGGATGGGCTGGTGAGCGGTTCCCCATGGGCAAGCAGGTAGCAGAGGTGTTACATTCATCATGCAGAAGTCCTCAGGCCTGTTTCTGGACTTCTCTCTAAGATGCAAAAGGCATGTCTAGGGAGATGTGCAGAGCTAACAGGGCTCTCCATAAACACGCACCTACAGTGCTCTAATGCTGGTGCCAAGTGATGGGAGATGCTACAGGAGTTAACTGCAGCCCTGGGAAAAGTCAACAGGAGCCTTTGTAAGGGAAGATGGGTGTTTACAGCTGCATAGTCTGTGTGAAGCTCAGTGCTTAGCAACTGGTGATTTGAGGATAGAATAGAAGGAGCTCATCGGGGTCTGTTCCAGGATGTTTTCTAGTCTCTTCTTGTTGTTAAGTCAGCAGTAGCTGAACCCTTTTGATTGCTAACTCAGCTCTAAGATATCCTTTCCCCCTTCATTTTTCCTTGTTTTAAATATTTCATTTCAGTGGCTGCCACCTTCTGCCAGCCTTTGGGCTCTACGGAATGGTGGCTGCTGGTGTCTGGACTGCTTGTGGGCAGGGAGAGCACTCAGGGACTCAGCCGAGCAAATAGAAGAACTAGGTCCCAACTCATCATTTTGCTTTGTAGAGAGAAATAAAGGCTACCGGTGGGAGAAAGGTTTACACCTCTCACCAGCCTACATCACTCCTGAGTGAGCATCCTGAGGGAGCTCGAGGAGCACTGAAGGGCCGTCCTGCCTCCTCGTCTTGCTTTGCCGTGTCCACGTTCTCCCCTTGCAGAGCTGGAAGGGCAGTAACCCTCCAGTCCTCCTCTGCCACGCTTTGCCCAATTCTTTTTTGGGTCTTTTCTGCATTCTTGGTTTTCCAAACCTAAAAATTGCACTGAACAAACCTTTGCAGAGAGCAGGAGAGGGGCCAAGACACAGCAAATACAGGAAGGCCAGGACAGTGGCCAGGAAATAGCAGCATCTTGGCCACATTTCAGCCACGGCTTTTCTCCTCTGGTGCTGCAGCAGATAGATTGCCCAGCACATGTGGAGCAGCTTGCAGGAATCCATGCAGTGCTGCCCAGCATTGATGGCAGCAGCGAGGCACAGCTGCAAGAACGCAGTGAGCCAAGTAAACAAGAAGGCATGCTTTGTAGGTTACGATGTCCCATCATTTAGAAAATTATCCTGACTTGGCTCGTACAGCTTGAGAACAGCTTTAAGAAACACTTACGAAGAAAATAAAAAAAAGATTCCTGGAATAAGAGTGTCTATACTTGGAGTTTACTTGTATAAACACAAACAAAATTTTGCTGTATTAGTGAAACCTCTGCTTGTAGAAGTCAGAAAGCAATGGTGTTATTTATAGAGCGAAACATTAAAGGCAGCATTCTGGTTTTCTGTACAAGTGGGTTATAGCCCCGAGAACTGATGAGAACCCCGGATACCATAATCCTCCTCCTTCCCTCAGCGCACAGTGTGCACCTGCAGCCTCCACTATCACCGGGGGAGAGAGCACGGGCAGAGCTGTTCTGTCTGTGTCACTGCTGAATTCTGTGCTTATGGTATCCGAGAATTTGGCCTCTGCTGAAGTGAGTTTACCACAGGTACTATTAATGCTTCGGCAAGCTGACTCCCGATGCCCACTTCCCAAGGATACTTCTCCTCTTACATTTCCTCAACTCTGATCTAAATTTCTAAAAACTGTGGCTGAGAAAACATTTGACATGGTCAAGGAACCCATCATCTAAGCGCTCCCGAGTAATGCTCCCAAATAAAATCCCTGTCGTGGGTGGTGGCAGCTGGTTTTGGACCCCATAGCCAAGCTGGTGGAGATACACCATCGCCTCCATTGCCATTAGCCCCAAGATAACTGTGTGGTTCTACAAGGTCAGAGTGAAACGATATCGATTGTAAAGAAATCCTAAATGTGCCACTGAGCAAGAGGAACTGAGAAAGAGGATGGCAGTCAAAACCTGCTGTGCTTAAAATACTGTTCTGTGCCTGCCTTTGCTGGGAAGCAAAACTGTGTTTACATTCTCTGGGGCTGTTTTTTAGGGAGAGGAGTAGCCGGTGAGAATTGGAAGACCAGTAGCCTGTTCCCAGCATGGAACATATGTGATAATGTGGTGTGGGAAGTTCCTCCATGTAGCACTGCAGTTACAACAAGTAAAGGATTTGGGCCAGTGGAATTTCTTCGGAATATAATGTTTCTGGAGTTGTGTAATAAGGATCCTAGAGGGAGAGGGCCTAAAGCAAAGTGACCTAAGCACTAAGATAGCTGAGAAAATGTTACTTGCTTCATAAATCTCTCTCCTCCATTTGCTGTCACAAAGATCTAAACAGGATTTCTGTTTCAAGGAATATTTTATACCCTGTTTATCCCATGCAAATAACAGATTACTTAGCCTACTGAACCAGAAGTCACTTAAATAATTTCTAGCCAACTAGCAAATACATTCCTTCTCTCTTTTAAAAGAGAAAAACAAACTGTGAGAATGAAAGCTGGTGCAACTATGTTTTCAAAAAAAAAAAACCCAATCAGTGCAGATACTGCAAGGACTTCCCTCTCTTGGTAAACACCACAGCCTGATACGCAGCAGAGCTTGGTACTGCTTGGACCTCCTATGACATTGTTCCAGCAGTTTTTCAGTTACTAAAAGAAGGCTCCTACCTTGAGGCAGAGCAAAACAGACTTGTGCAGCAGCTCGTTCAGGCTGCCACAATGGTGTAAATTAAACCACAGAAACATTTTATTAATATTTTTCCAACAAAATTCAACAGAGATGTGACACTTTACTCTCTCTGAAAACCTGTGCTGAAGGACGGACACTATTACTTTGATTTTTCTGCTTACCTGATACTGAGCCACACATAACCGAAAGAGCACGGTGTGGAGTATTTCATATGCCACTACACTGCCATTGAAGCACAGAAATAACTCCAGCATTTAGCTAGTGTTCTTTCAGGCAGAGCACCAAGGATTTCCAAAAGAAGATTATCTGGCTTCTCCCCTTCTGTAGTAAGAAGAAAACAAATCTGTTGGGCATGATGCTGTCGCCGTACCGTCTTGACACCTTTTTTATAATTATTCCTGCCTGTGGCTGCAAACGCCTCTCTTAGAGTAGGTGACTTCTCTTGCCTTAAACATTATCACCTAGCAACGGAGGTGGAAAATGCAGAGGAGACTGGTAGTCCCATAAAGTGGTTGCTGCTCCTGAAGATGGGTAATATGGTCTCTTCTACTATACAGGGCAGGCCTCTGCTTTGTCCAAAATCCACTTGCTCGAAACAGCAACCAGCAGAGCTGGACAATTGGTATGCTCTTGGCAACAAAACCTTCTGCTTCAGAGGCCACTTATGGTCCTTGTGATGTTCTGCATTGCTCCTGGAAGGTCTGTGCAGTGAGCATGAACGCTTCACTCCTCTCTGTCCCACACGTCGTTATGAAGCTTGTGATGTCCAAGGAGTCTGTTCTCATTCCAGCACTGAAACAAACGCCCGGCTGAGCTCTTTGCAAAAGCACATGTGCAACTGCACAGACAAGCCAGGAGCTGTCTACACAAAACAAGTGCTCATGTTTGCACAACTGATATCTAGTAAAACTATCCTTAGCGTATTTTGGTATCAGGTTCCAGCTTCAGTTTAGCAAGACTAAGTGCTTAACTGCACTGCTAAAGAGAAGGTCAGAGAACCACACTAGGATGAACTTGCGTTGTTTCCTTGCTCTTCTCGTTCAATATCAGTTTTGGAGAGATTCTTGTTTATCCTCCACATGTCTCTCAATTGTATGTTGCCTTAGCAACAGCCAGACTGGGAATGCATAGAGAATCTGCAATTAAACCACTTTTGCACCTTATTTTTTCCACAGAACTCAGAGGCATACAAGGAACACCTTTCCTTGTTTGGTAACTGATAGAGATTTAGATCTATCAAACTATCTAATAAAAGTCAGAAGATTTATCAAACTATCTAAACAATTTTTAAAAAGTAGCATACTCTAGAGGTGGTGACCCAGTGGCTGTATCTTACATATGTGTAAATTAGGGAGTCCAGGTTGCAAAGACTTTGGAGGCAGGAGTTGCTTTGGGTCTATATTGCACTGAATATTGTGAGGTCTGAGCATTATGAGAAAATGGAGGGCGAAGTCTAATTGCTCGCACTTTTCTTCAGTAACAACAAATCACTGCTCTCCTTGACAGTTAATTAAGTTAGCGTAGGAAGAAGAAAGTTTAACTTGGCTATAGAGCACGCTCCCCTCTGAACTCCACATGCCGTGTTGAAGTGTCTTCGACAAGTGTTTCCAACACCACAGTGTCCTCCCCTGCAGACTCCAACCCTGGCTGTTCGCCACTCTGGGCTCTCTTATAAAGCCAAATTTCTGTGCTACAATAAACTGGTAGTCCTGGAAAAACCTCCCAGGCTTTAATGAGAGTTGGATTTTGCAAGCGGCCTGCCCTCAGAAGTTGAAAACGTATGCACCAAGCTGTGGATGTAATTAATGAATGCCTCTGCCAAATAATTTTGGTTTGTCCCTTGTATCATTCCCAACATGGCACTGGATGTCACAGGTTGAGGGAGAGTACAATAAAGCATAAGAATAAAAATGCAGTTTTATTTTTCTCCCACAGATTGTCTCACCTAGCTAGGGAATAAGAAAATATGGAATTCCTACCTTCCTGCCAAGAGGCATGCTTGGCAGTCAGTGTGGTTTTAAGGCAAAGCTGATGAGAACTGATTGTGGGGTTGTAGGGCATAATTCCTCTAGGGAGATATTTAGCCCTGCAAAGAAACTTGAGACAAGCAGGATGTTCCCTTTAGCAGGAAGGAATGGGGAACTACGTAAGGCAGAATGCCTCTGGTCACGAGCCATCCCAATGATGCAGGATCAAATCAGCAGAACAAAAGTCAAACAGCTCTGACGTGCGATGCTCCAAATTTGCAAGGCAACAGAAACATGAAATGGGAGAAATGCTGCCATTTAACATTCAACAGCCCTCAAAATTAGATGGATCAGAAAAGCTATGAACTGTTATTCCTTTTGATTCCCTTCTGCAAAGCAAAATTAAGGATTAATCAGCTCCAAATTAAAAAAAAAGTAAAAAAATATGTATGTCTACACCAAATAATGGGCATCCAAAACCTCATTTGGTGTGCCTATAAGTAATGAGGTAGGACGGATAGTCCTTTAGGGAACCAGGGGCCAGCGCTCTTTTAAACGTGTTTCTTGGCTCTCCTGGTCATGGTCTCCAGCACGCTTCGGAGTTGTGCACACAGTCTCTGTGCCTTTCATTTTCCGTTCCAAATGAAATGATTGTTCCATTTCAGTACGAAGCAGACGTGACACTGGAAGGTACGTTAAAATTATCTGCAAACATTCTACAAGTTATACCATGTTAGTATGTGGCAAAGTCAGGTTAGATAGACTTAACTGACCAGATGAGCATGTTTTACTTGCATGCTCTTCATCACCAGAAGTTCTTGCAAGTGATATCCAAGGGGAGTTTTAGAGCTCGTCTGGCACTGGACCTTCCTCTTTTGATCATGCATTGTCTAGTGATAGTAAAAAAGTCAATGGATATAGCACCTGCCATGAAACTTGTGTGTTTCCTTTCCTCTTTAGTCCTCT
>NW_009722889.1:0-480 GCF_000703405.1 Apaloderma vittatum
GAAGAATTTTTTGTGTATTTCTTCTGGAATAAATCAAGCCCATAATCTATTCACACATCAGTAAGATAGAAAATAATTAAATTACTATAAACTAGACAAGAAACGGGATTAAAGTATTTTAGAACAGCTGCCTGAAACGGTTTCAGTTCTATACTGAGGATGACAAAATGAGGTGTTTGACTTCAGACTGTGTGTGCGGTTGTTTTTTTTTTTTTTACCCTGCCTGAAGAACAGTTTGTGTGATACCACTACCATCTTGAGGCAGGTCACAGTATAACAGCTGAGTGCCTATTTAAACAGCCAGATTGTAAATGAGCCAGAATATAATTCATTTCACCTTGTTCAGTCATCATACTATGTCATAGTTAAAAAATTTGTATTCTACCTGCTGCTAAACCTACAAATGCTTGCACAATAATAGTTACTTTTCAAATACATGCACAGCCTTGACGTTTATAAAACAGTGGATTAAATTTTTCT
>NW_009722890.1:0-324 GCF_000703405.1 Apaloderma vittatum
CCTCCCTGTGACATGTGCCCAGGCCCTACTCGCTCCCACTTGCAGGATCACTGCCACAATACCCAGCCATTGCTCCACCACAAGAACAGGCTGCAGCCCTAAACCCCATTCTGAGCATGATCCAAGCCTTTGCAAATTCTCATTTTCCCTTGTGATCAGCACAAAGAACATAAGGATGGATCCAAAGTCACTCACTGCCTGGCAGACTCTTCCCAGGTGAATTAACTTCACCCTGAATCATAGAATCATAGAATCATAGAATCATAGAATCATAGAATCATAGAATCATAGAATCATAGAATCATAGAATCATAGAATCATAGA
>NW_009722890.1:345-840 GCF_000703405.1 Apaloderma vittatum
AGGGACCTTAGAGATCATTTAATCCAACCTCCCTGTCATGGGCAGGGATGCCACCTCTCGACTAGATCAGGCAACATATGGGGACCGAACTGGAATCAAACCCGCGACCCTGGTGTTATCAGCACCACGCTCAACTGACTGAGCTAACGGCCCCTTTTGCTTTTTCAGATATCTCAGATGGAAACACCACAGAGTAGCACGTTAGAGTTCTTGGAGATTCTGAGGTTAGAACTGTGACAATTCTAACCCAGACCATACTGATTTTATTCTTTCAGAAAATCACACCAACTGTTGAAGTGCAAGAGGTTGCATGATGTCAACTCGGTGGGAGAATTTGTACCACAGAAAAACATAGGTGGGCTGCTGTGCAGTGCTTGACATGTACGTGTGCATACCCGAATGAGTTAATAATGACCAGAAGATACACCATCTCTACTGTAGCCATATATGAAAGTTCAAAGAACGGGAAGTTGCATATAAAAAGATTACACCCAC
>NW_009722891.1:0-2415 GCF_000703405.1 Apaloderma vittatum
CACCGGATCATCCCTTCATGCTCTCACACCTGCACCCCCCAGCTCTCTGCCTGCCTGGCAGGTTTTCCTTCCTGTTTTTCTCCATTTTTCTCACCCGGCTGGCTGTTGCCTTTCCCCATCCCATCCCAGATGTGGTCCTGGCTGTGTTTACCGCCGGTGCCAGCGCTCCGCCTGGGATCCTGCACCCTGGGCTGGGCTGTACGGCTGTTCTCCCAGGATATTGCCCAAAGCCCGACGATGTGGTCCCGCTGCAATGCTTTGGCTCCCAGCTGAGCGCAGGGAGTCCCATGAGCCTGCTGCCTCCTCATGCCGAGCTCTCCTGGTGCTGTGGGGAGAGGCCAACCGCACTCCCACCGCCATCCTCTTTGTTTCCCAAGGCCTGATGCATTATTCAAGCGCTGCGGGTCTTGGAAAGATAATGGTGGGCACAGGCCTGCCCTGGGGATGCTGGGTTTTTCCCCTCGTGGGCTGTTTTCCCCTTCCAGCATCAAACCAGAAGAAGCCCCAACCACACAGGAGGCTCCTCCAAGGAGGCGGCATCTGCTCTTGCCCCGCGGAGGCAAAGGCAAGGGCAGGCGGAGCAGAGCCAGGGATGCTCCAGGGGCTGAACCACAGCTCCCCTCCGCTGCTTGCCTGGAGTTTAACAGCCCAACGCGTGGCTGTGGCCCTTGTTTATGTTTATGGACAGCCCGGAAAGGCTGCAGCCCATGCTCTCCCAGCTCAAACCACCCTCGCCCAGCCCCTGCAGTTGTTTTAGGCAGGGACGTGCTGCCCCGGCACTGGGGGAGAAATAGCATGGGAGTCTACCTGAGCGTGTGCACGCGTGTTTGCATGTGTGCGTGCTCCAGCAGCCCCGCTGAGGGAACACACGGGCGTTCCCACCCGCTGTGGGTGTTTGTGTGGCTGGCGCTGGCAGGGAGCGGTGCTGTCAAGTGTCCCATGTCCCCAGGGCACTGTGGTGCTGCTGGTGGGTGTCCCCGCTCACCTAGCACTGCTGAGGCCCCCCTGCCCTCGGCTGGGCTTCCACCCACCCGTGGCTCCCACCCGCTCTCTTCCCCTCCAGGTTCTGGGCTGGTGATGCTGGTGAGATGCAGGGGCTCTGGGTGGCTGGTGTGAGCTGTACCCCAAACCCCTGGGTTTAGGGGGGATTCTGGTTCAGCCCCTTGTCATGCAGCAGATGGGGAGTTTTCATCCGGCTTCATCACGTGTTTAACTTTGGGAGAGGGTGATGGATGATAAAAGTGGGATGCAGGTTTTGCAGAGCAGCTGGTGGGAAACAGCCCCAAGGGGGTGCTTTCAGGGTGGTTTGCGCAGCTACACACTCACTATGACCATAGTGGGTGGCTTTGGGGTGGCTTTGGGGTGGTTTGGGTATCCCGTCACTTGCTGCAAGCAGAGTGTGGGCTTTCAGGGTGGTTTGGGGGAGGCTGGGTTGTCCTGTCCGGCATGGGATGGGGAGATTTTGGGGGATATCGCAAGGCCAGTTCAGCACCACGCAGGGGCTTTCTCCCTTTTTGGTCCTTCTGAGGATTTTTCAATGCTCCTTCTCTTTTCACAGCCACACGCTGCCTCCTTGCTGCATCTTTCCCAGGTGAGGTCCTGCCTGGTGGCTAACGGGGACCAGAGCTGTTGGCACTGGTTATACTGGGAGCTGTCACCCGAGTTGCACCACCTCCTGGCCTGCAGGGAGGGTGAGTGCTCAGCGTCATGGAAGCAAGTGAGAATTAATTACAGGCTCGTTAACACCAACCCATCACCTGTGCTGCAGTGCTGAGCAATGTCCCTAGTGGAGACCTGGCATGTCCCACATCACCCTAGCCCCTCGAATCCCCCCAAACCCACTAGGATGGGGGTGCCCCAGGTGGTTCCAGACAGCACTGGTAAATCATCTGGGAACTGAGGGGGTTGAGGGTGGCACCAGTGGTAAGAAGGTAAGGTGTGGGGAGGGATGTGGGAGGAAATGTAGGATGGGATGGAATAGGTGTTGGGATGAGATAGGGGATGGAATGGGATACTGAGTGGGATGCAGGATGGGTTGGGATGGGATACAGGGTGGGGTAAAGAGTGGGATTCGGGATGAGATGGGGATACAGGATGAGATACAGGCTAGGATGAGGATAGAGGTTGGGATACAGGGTGGGATAGAGGGTGGGGTACAAGATGAGGTGAGGATACAGGGTGGGATATGGACTGGAATGGTACTGGGTGGGATACAGGATGTGTTGGGATAGGATGCAGGGTGAGGTAAAGATTGGAATACAGGATGGGGATACAGGATGGGATGCAAGCTAGGATGGGATGGGATAGAGGGTGGGGTACAAGTTGGAGGATTTTCTGGCAAATACATCCTGCAGCCATGAGCGGCTTGGCCTTGGCAGCAGCCTTGATGGCTGGCGCTTGCTCTGTACCCCAGGG
>NW_009722891.1:2446-2652 GCF_000703405.1 Apaloderma vittatum
GGGAACCGGAACGGGGGCAGTTGGGGCGATTTGGGGACTTGGGGATGCAGATGGATGGTGAGATGTCGGGGGACAGCACTGGGGAGAGTTACGAGGCGCTGCGGGGCGAGGGAACGGTTCAATAAGGGGTGCAGTCAGGGGTGCAATAAGGGGTGTGGTAAGGGGTGCAATAAGAGGTGCAATAAGGGGTGCAGTCAGAGGTGCAA
>NW_009722892.1:0-265 GCF_000703405.1 Apaloderma vittatum
CTCCCCTGCCACCTGCGGTCGCGCCCAGAGTGTTCGGGAATCCAGCTGGCTCCTAAGAGATCCTATTTTTTACCACCTTTTTTTTCCCCTTCCCCTCCTCCTTTTTTTTTTTCCTTCCTTTTTTCCCTCCTCTGCCCCTCTTTTCCCTTTGTGTTTCTCTCCTCTCTCTCTCTTTTTTTTTTTCCCTTCTTCCTCCTAGTGCAGCTAAAGGCCCTGAGCCCCTGGAAGGAGGGGAGAGGAAGGAACGAAACAGCTTCTCACCTAG
>NW_009722892.1:340-2017 GCF_000703405.1 Apaloderma vittatum
CAGGGAGGGTTCAGAGAAAGCCTTACGGAGCATTAGCTGTGTCGCTTTTCATCACAGCTAGTGCAGCTGAAGCTCGTGAGCAGGCTTACAGAGCTGGCCTGGGCTCTCTAAGGCACCTGGAACTCCCAGGAAAATACCATTTCTGTGCAAAAGGCATTAAAATAGCCTTTGTGGGGCTTTGCAGGGGGGCAGAGCAGTACATGGCCAGACGCTGCAGCAGAACAAGGGCTGTCACCCACAGCAGCTGGTTAGCTGGGGAGGATGAGGCCGGGGGAGAAGGGGGATCCCCAGAGCGGCTGTCTGGCAGTGGGTGCTCAGGCTGAGCGAGGTGAGGTGCTGACCTGGCTTTGCCTGTGTGCTGTTCAGGAGCTCAGGGCTGCATCCCTGGAGCTCAGCCTTTGCTGGAATCACCCCTTCTGGAACCAGAAGGTGCGGGTATTCTCCTGTAATCCTAAAATATTGGTGGTTCAGGATAAAGCATGGGTGGAAAAACCTCTAACAAGGCATTTGTCCTGGGAACAGATTAAACTTAACACCACGAGATGACTGCGGTGAAGGTGCAGCTGACTGATGCAGTGAGATGAGATGGAGCTCGGTGGTGGGGAATGGACCCCATGGGTGCAGCTCTGTATGTCTGGTGTGACCCAGATGTGCTGGGAGCTCTCTTGAGAAAATCCACCCACAGCTATGCCCAGCGCGGGGTGGCGGGGGCTGATTTTGGGGTGCCAGCAGCATCAGAGGGGCTTTTGGTGCTGGCCAGCCTGCTTCATGGGGTCCTGCTGGGGATAGAGGGTGCTGGCAGCTGCAAGGAGCTGCCACATTCACAGCTCTGAGAGGCATGTCCCCAGAGCTGCTGGCAAGCCCAGGCCTGCGAGGTCTGTGCTGAGCATCACGGAGGGTGTGGTGGAGCCAGCCTGGCTCCCAGCAGCATCCCGGGGGTGGTGGTGGGTTGGTGGAGAACGCCAACTCCTGGGGATCTTCAGGGTAGGAATGCTGGCTGGGCTCAGCGCCTGAGCCCTGTGGGTGCATCCCCTCTTGACTGCAGGGGTGAGATTTCTCCCCTGGGACTGGTGGCCCGTCATCCCAGGAGCTCACCAGCGTGGCCAAGACAGCCAGATGTGTTGAGGTGCTGAACATCTGCCAGAACCCAGTCCCTCCTGTCCTAAGCATGGGTGATGCTTGTACAGGATCTGGCTGCCAAGGCTACTGAGGCTGTTGCATTCATTGCAGGTTTGTTTTGCAAATTCATCCTTGTCAAAAGTGATCCAAAACCCTGGCTGTCCAGTTGAACCTTTCCTGGGGTTACGGGGCAAATGATGGCTGGGGCTGACCTCTCCTCGCAGCACCTCAGGAAGAAGCGCAGCCTGAAAGCAGAGCCAGAGCTTGGGGCTGCCTAATGTTGAAGGCAACCGGCCAGGACCAGTGTGGCGGGGGCATGCTGTCCCCTGCACACCACCACCAATCGGTTCATTTCTGGAAACCAGTTTACTTGCAGCAGCAAATTTGTTGCTGCCCTGCACCCTGAGGGCAGGAGCGTTTCTGTGTGCCCTCGTGGGGTTTGGCACAGGCAGGGATGACCACAAGTGCAGATGTCCCCAGGGCTGGTGCAAGGGCTTGGGGTGCTGGGGGTGCTCCCCATGCTGAAAGGCTCTAGGTGCTCACCCGTGGGCACTGCAC
>NW_009722892.1:2416-2724 GCF_000703405.1 Apaloderma vittatum
GCCCGGCTTCCCGGGGAGCCATGGACAGGGTGGGGGGGTCCCTCTCCCGGAGCCACGCTCCTGGCTGTGCACCCCAGGGCAGAAAGCAAAAAGCAAGTCTCACCCTGCCTGTCGGCTCTCATCCTGCTCTTTTTGTTAATTCAGCCATAGCGGGAGCGAGTTTAATGAAGTGCCTTTTCTTCCGCCCCCGTGGTGCCTCATCCAGTGTGTGGGAGACCCTTCAAGTTGCCTTGCTGGGTGCTGGTTTGAGGCTTGGCTGAGGGGAGGCAGCTGCCTTTGCTCCCGTTCAGGCAGGCAGCTCCCGGGCG
>NW_009722892.1:2755-8617 GCF_000703405.1 Apaloderma vittatum
TCCAATGTGGGGTTGGGGTGGGCAGCCCCTGTGGTGGTTGCAGGGAGCAAGGACACATCTCTGCAGGGTGAAGCCCTCCAGCTCCTGCTGCTCCTTCCAGCCACTGCCGTGGCAGAGCCTGGTGCTCATCCTGACATCCCAGTCTGTTCACAGAGACCAGCTGGAGTGGGCTGTCCTGGCCAGACCTGATGCAGAGGTGAGGGACACCAGTGAGGAGTTGGAGTTTCGTCCCTCAGCTGTGCCAGCTCAAATCAGCCAGGGCAGAAGGCCAGATTTAACAGGATGGGGGGCACAAGGGTGCAGCCAGGGCACCAGCACGTTCCATGCACAGCACTGCCCGCTCCCCTCGGTGCTCTGAGCAAAGCCACGTGGGGTAGCACTGAGCCCAACAGCTCTGGGGCTGCAGATGAGCACCCATGGGTGCTGCTCAGCTCCTCCACTGATGGCTCCACAGGGAGGGAGCTGCACCCAGTCATTTCTTTCTTGGTGCTGACCAGTACCTGTCTGCCTGCTTTGCATGCCTAATTACTGCAACGGCGCGTGGAAATCAGGTCTGTGTTTTTCAAGCCCAGTTGTTCATTTAAGCTGTTTAAGAAATTACTTTCCTTCCCCAGTGAACCCTGAGGAAACTATCTGTGTGTTTCTTTTGAGAGTGGGATGAAAGCAGATTGCCAGCTCCCTCCATCCTGCCCCACTAACCAGGCTCCTCAGACCCCCTGGCCGTGCTGCAGTGTGGGGCTGGCCATGGGGAGCTGTGTCCAGCGCTGGTCCTGCACCCCAAATTCAGTCACCAAGCCCCATGGCATCCCTGGGACAGTGGTCCAGCCCTGCATCCCACAGGGATACTGCCACCCCCCTGACAGCTCAGCCCTTCCCGGGGCTGCAGGGAGTCCCAGGGAGCTTGTCAGAAGTAAGCTTGTTTTCAACTTTTTTTTCTTGTTTTAAGGCAAAAAAAACCCAACACAAAACCTTAAAAAAGGAAACCAAATTTTCCACAGGCTTTTTGGCTGCATTGGCAGGGCTGAGTGCCCAGAGCTGTGGGTACAGAAGCGTGGCAGTTTCTGCCCCCAAACAGCTTGTCTCCGGACGGAGACTAACAATACCCACTCCTGGCATTGCCTGTGATGTGGGCACCCGTGGGTGTCTCTGGCTCACTCTATTCTTAATGCTCTTTGGCTTGCTTGTTTGTTTTGCTTTTTCAGTCTGGCCAGTGGGGCCATATGCCTGGGCAGTTCCCGATGTGCCTTGAATCTCTTGAGCAGGTAATTGTAATTCCTCAACAACCGAACTCAGCTTATTTCGGCCCTGGTGCATCCCACTGCCCAGCTTGGGTTATTTATAGCTGCTGGAAAAAGGGAAAAATCAGCACGGATTTCCTGGGCACTGCCCAAACCTATGGCCCTGTAGGCAAGCATGCACTGAGCCGGGGCCAAAGGTGCTCTGGGAGGGATGCTTGGGGTGATGGGACCACACTGGGGTCTGTGGGTGGGACTGGGACCAGTGCAGGTGCTTTGTAAGGGAGAGGGATTTTTTTGGCTCAAGATACAGTAACTGGCCCCTTGGTTTGGTCTTGTTGGCTGAGCCCCACCCGTGCACTGCCCTAGCCCTGGGCATCAGCCCCAAGGGCGTCACCTTTCCAAGAGAAAGGGTTTTTTCTCTGCACCTCTCCCGTGGCCGGTGGGCAGAGCAGCATCCCCACATCACCCCCCATTCTTAAGGGCTGGTCACACAGACCTTTACGCTAAGTGACATTTACACCAAGAAACTGGAGCACTCAAGGGCTCCCCCGGGGTGCCCAGCTGATCCCCAGGCTGGGTCGGAGCCCGTGAGCAGGGGCGGTGTGATGAGTGCGGGGTTCTCAGCAGGAGGGGTGCCGGTGGCTGCGCTCACTAGATGGCAGCAGCTCCTCTTCCAAACGGCCTCGCCAGCGCCGCAGAGCCCGGGCAGGCAGACACTGGCCCGGACCAGATTTTGTGTTCCTCTCGGCTTTTTGGTGTGTTTTTTTTTTTGTTTTGATTTTTATTTTTTTTTGCATGGAGGGAAAGACCGGATTTTATTTTCTTCCTGGTGCTTTTGAAAGGTACGCTCATCAACGGGACCTCCAATGGCTCCTGGAGGTGGTGGGACTCTGGGCAGCCGCAGATGCACCCTGGGGGGCAGGGGCTTCGAGCATCACCATCACCCAGGGATGCTCACGCAACGCCTCAGCTGCACACAGCGTAAGTTATCCTGACAATCCCTAAAGCATTCAATGCTTTTCACAGAGTAGTGTGAAGGGATTTTTTTCCCCATGCTTAATTTTATACCCATTTTTTCCGGCTCCATTGGCGATGGGGAAAACTACATGTACAATTCTGGAGCACAGAAAAGAGCTGCCAGCCGGGCACTGCCAGTCAGCTCAGCTCCGAGCACGCAGCCCAGCTCGCTGGGGCCGGCGGGATGGTCTGTGTGTGTTCCCCCAACACGTGCTGGGTTATGGTGGGATTCGTTGGAGACGGGCACTGCCAACTTGAGCGAGAACGTACTGCTGGATGGCTGGCGCCTGTGCACGAGACATTTGTGTTAATTGGTGATTATGCAAATAAACGGCTCTGCTGATGCTACCAGCTCCGCTGAAGTGAGGTGGAGCATATGTTCCCTGTGACAGGAAAGTGTCTTCTCCAGGAGCTGTTTCCATTTGTGGGAACTGCTGTGACAAGCAGATTAAACACAGATTAGGGAAAGGCAGGAGCCCCTCGAGGTCCCCCTAGCCTCTCCTGCTGCCTCTCCCCTTTCTCCATGTGGCTTGAATTACTGTGGCTGTTTGCTTAATCCATCAGGCTTCAAGAACGAGCCCTTCGACGCTTTCTTGGCCTCTCCAGAAAAGTGCTGTGCTGTAAACATAACAAGGCAGGCTTGTTCCAAGTCCTTGAAGTCAACAAGCAGTGCTCGTCCTGCCCCTTGGGACCACGGCTGCTGCTAAATATAGCCGAGGGTGCTTTCCATTCATAAAATGTGAATTATGCCCTGGCCTCCGAGGGAGGGGAGCGGGTTGAGGAGCCAGTCGGCTCCAGACATTTTTGCCTAAGATGCAGGCAGAAACTGAAAGGCTCAGCCCCATCCTTTCACTGCCTTCCAGCTCTTCCTGGAGAAGATGGGGGAGAAAATGCTTTTTGGGGAGATAAGAGGGATCCT
Source organism: Apaloderma vittatum (assembly GCF_000703405.1). Classification (NCBI taxonomy): domain Eukaryota; kingdom Metazoa; phylum Chordata; class Aves; order Trogoniformes; family Trogonidae; genus Apaloderma; species Apaloderma vittatum. The sequence goes on from NW_009722892.1 coordinate 5,930, forward strand.
CCGTTCACCTTAATCACATCCTTGATTACATTAGGACTGGGGTGGATTTGCTGGGGAGGTGAGCGTAGGGGATGGTGAGCGTGGGCAGAGGGGGTGGCCCAAGCAGCTGCCACACAGGGGAAGCCTCCACTGCCCCCAGCATCTCTATAAGATGCTCCACTATTTGCCAGGAATGTGAGTAGTAAGATTTCATACCAGCTGCTCCCAACACCTAATGAGCACACTGGGATCTGCCTCCTGCTCCGAAGGACTTGTTTCCTTTTGAAGCTCCCTGCAGTGACTCACGTGGTTACTCTTCTGTCCACCAGCCCTTGGCTGTTGGCATGTGCTATAATATTCTCCCTGAGTTTTTCCCCCAGTAGCTGCAGCTCCAGTTGCACACAGATGTGCCTGCCCACAGCTTTTCACCCTCTGTGAGGTTCCTCTTTTGGGGAAGAATTAACCCTATATCTTGGTGGAGTTTAGGGAGGTGTTTCCTCCTGGGAAGGTCCGTGTTAGGACTCTCGAGACTCAAGCTCTTGTGCTCCCATGGGAATTGGAGCCATGCACAAGCTGAAGAGGGAAGAAGCCAAGACATTAGTGGGCATCGCTGTTCATCTCCATGCTGGGTGGTACGAGGCTGTTGGTTCCCAGCAGCCCTGAATATGGCATCTGGAGCTGCAGCACAGTAGGGGATACTCACAGCAAGGCCGAGAAGGGGCTGCATGCCAGGGCTGCTGGTCCATGCCGTGCCATTGTCTGAAATGTGCTGGATCGTACAAAACACAGGTAAGCCAGGTGATGAGCCTGGGATGCCCATGTAATCCTGGGGTGCTGTGGGTTGTGGGGCTCCCCTGCCCACTGCCGCTGAGTTCAGCATGGGATAAATACCTCTGTGGGTATGGCAGTTGGGTTGTTTCAAACCCCAGCTCAGGACTGCCAAACCAGCAGGTTTCCAGGTGCACCATGGGCCTTTTGATGCCACAGAGATCTGAAGACTAAATAAAGCTGTAAGACCCACTCTGTGTAACTCTCGGGTCTGGCTCCAAAAACCTGTCTGCTTTTTATGGTATCTTTAGGTCAGCACTTTCGTGCTGATGCCAGCGCTGCAAGTTCTGTGTGATTCTAAGTGTGTAAAACAACTGAGCTCAGCAGGGCCACGCGAGCTAGGGAAGGGCTGGGTTTCACACGGAAGTTTTTTTTCCTCTCTCTTTTTTCCTTTTCCTTTAGAAATAACCCCATTTGGGCCCCCAATAAAAAACCAAAACAGCTGGTGCTGGGTATTTGGCTGCCAAAAAGCACAGAAGCGATGCAGGGATTCCTGGCATAGATCAATAATACTAAAGGTCTCCTACATGCCTCACTGCTGTCCCTCCTGGCCTTTGAATCCTGGACTGAGGACATCAAGGGAGCTGTGATGCTCTGTGCCAGCACGGGAGGTAAATTGTGAAAGTTAGTGAAGAAGCAATTGAATCAATGAGTCCTTAAAGTCTGATTTATTGATACTCTCGTATGAGATCTCAGCAGGGTGATATGCTGCCGTGAAGATGAGCGATGCTGCCACGAAAAAGAGAGAAGTCAGCAAATCACAGTAACATGGTGGGCATTCAACGTGTGGGGAGGACCCTTTGGTAGGGCCACCCTGAGCCCTGGATGGCAAACCCTGGCAGGGCTTGGGGCTGCTGCCCTTCCCCAGGGCTGGCAGTGAGGCCAAGCCTCTGCCCCCCCGGCTTGCTAGCTCTGCATGAAGAGGTGGAAGTTGGTCCTGGTGAACTCCTGATGGATGCTGTCAAGTAATTTGTCTGTGTCCTGTGGGACATCCGAGAGGACCTGCTGCCCTGGGATGAAGCTCTGCTCTGGGGTGTAGGTGAACGTGAATGAGCTGGAGTAGATTAGGCCATCATCCCTGATCAGGAGCAGTGGGACCGTGATGGGGTATCGCAGCCACCTCCAGTCACTGCCAAAGGCAGAGACGTCAGGGACGACACACACGAGGGACTTGGGGCTCCTGGGAATGGTGCAGTAGAGGAAAACATGCATTAGCTGAAGAGGGTCCTATGCAGAAGCAGCCAGCAGTGAGTGCCAGCATGTCTTCTCCAGCCTAGAGCTCAGTGTGAAGCCTCTGGCCAGTTTCCTCTCTCCTCCCTGGTGTTTTTTTCCCCTCTGCAGAGTTGGTTGGTTGGTTGCAGCCCCCTGAGGTCCCTGTTGTGCTCCACCCACCGCTATCCCTAGACTACAGCCAGGGCAGAGAGCACCAGCCAGACCCATCCCTCCCTCTCCTTGCAATGCTCATGCTTGGTCCTGTAGAATAGGCAGTGCAAGTGCCCCTGTCCCCAAGGTCAGCAGCCGTGTCCCCCCAGAGTTGCCCAGCACAGCCCAGACCCAGCTGCTGTTCCCCGCCTCAGCCACGTTACCTGTACATCGTCTCTGCCTCCACGTCTCCAAACCAGACCTTCAGGTGTGCGTGGAAGTAGTCCCCCTGCACCTCCAGCATGGCCACGTCCCCACCACCCGTGAGCTGTGACGGGCAGGGTGCAGCGTGTTACAGGGCGGAACGAGACAGGCTCCTGCTCCCACAGGGATGCTCTGCCTGTGCATCCCAGCCCTGCTGCTGTCATCCAGACCCAGGCATTCACACCAAGTCCCAAAACCAGGAGGTGCTGAGCGTGGGCCCACGGGTGATGGAGGCAGGTGATGGAGAGGTGGAGG
>NW_009722892.1:8767-19513 GCF_000703405.1 Apaloderma vittatum
CCTCCCTTGGGGCCGGGAGATGCCTGCAGAGAGTGGCGCAGCTGCAGACACCCCACAGTGGGGACATTGGGGGCCGGGGACAGGACGCCTGGCTTCTGCCTCCAGTGTCTCGGTTCCAACAAGTGAGTGCTTCGCTCACTGGGAAATGGGGATCACGGTGCCTCTGCAAAGACCTTGGTGGTGATGATCCCACTGAAACAGGCAAGCTGGAGGCAGATGGCCTTGCAGCGATTCTGACCTTAATTTGGATGCAAACCCTCTCAGCTGGACAACCCCTCCCTGTGACATATCCTCCAGCCCAGAGGACCTTGGAGAGAGGATCAGGAGTACCCTGGGGGTCTTCACCTCCTCCTCGCACTGCCATACCTGGAACTGGATCACTTTCTCTGTGGAGAGACACAGGTACATGCGGTCGCTGCCCTGGAACTGGAAGGCACATTTGTGGAGCTGAGAGATGGGCTCGTCCACATCCAGCATGGCATACTGCTTTGTCACCTTCCGGATGATCTGTGGGGCGGCATCAGCGTCCCAGGGCTGGTACCTGTCGCTCAGCAGCACGAGGCAGCCAGCTCCACGGGCATGACGCCTGCAGGGATGGAGGCTTACCAGGGGCGGCAGGGTGATGCCAGTGGCCGTGCAGACAAGCCGGACCACGGAGCCATAGCGGATGTACCCTTCCCGCAGAGGGAACTCACTCCGGGTGCAGCTCTCATCAGCTTGCCGGGAAGGAGAGAAGCAGAGTCAGAACTCTGAGCAGCCAGGGAACAACCTGGGTTGCCCTACCAAGCCCAGGTCTGTCCGTGCTCCTGGTGCTCTCTTACTGCTTTCTCTGCTTGGCAGGTGCTTGGAGAGACCACTGGTTCTGGGGAGCCCAGCGCAGGAGAGTGGGACTGGGATGCGGTACCTTGCAGGGACACTGCAGAGGCAATGTGGGCAGGGATACCCTGGGCTCTTGCCTCTTCCACACAAGTTACTCACTTGGATTTGTGAACCTCCAAACCGATACAGCTCTTGCTGCCTTTTTCACAGCCTATGTGCCCTCAGGACGTGATGCTAACCCTCAAAGCCAGCGGGAAAGAGCCACTGGCTCCAGAGACACACCAGGCAGAGGTGAGACCTGAGTTCCTGCATCCCCAGGCTAATTCCCACCCTGTTCACCCCTGAGAACTGGCTTTGCAGGAGGGGCAGCTGGGGCTGGAGGGCAGCCTGGGCATGGCCGGTGTCAGCAGTCCTGTGAGAGGCTCCTTACCCAGGTGGAGGGTGAAGGCTGCCCACTGCCTGGCGCTGGCGATGAAGGCTCCCCCCTCGACAGAGAGGTAGCGGGTGCTGACGGTCTGGGAGCGTAGGCGGTTGAAGAGGGAGACTTTGGAGCCTGAGGAGATGCAGACTGTGGGGAGAGGTGGCTGGGTTAGCGCAGACTAGGTGTGTGTGCCTTGAACTATGGCTTTGTCAAGTCAAGGGAGGACAAGTCCTGGCTACTGGTGTAACCACACCAGCAGAAACCAGCACCCTCCCTGCTCTGGCTGCTGCTGTCTCTGAGTGCCAGCCCAGCTGGGCTTCTCAAAGGTGAAGCCCATGGAATGGGGAGCATGTTGGCATCAGGGTATTACACATTGTGATGGGTGAACCCTTCAGAAGAGAGATATCATTGTGCCTAGATACATTCCTTCCCTGTTTTTGAGGGTGCTCATAGGTTTTGCATCCAGCCCGGACTGCTGCGGAGTCAAGCTGTGAGCGCTAGGACAGCTTCCCGCCCTGGGCTCGCACAGAGCCACCCCTGTACGCACGGTCCGTGTTCTTCAGAGACTGCTTCTTCTGTGAGGGTTTGGAGATGACCTTGATCAGCTTGCTGTGGAAGGTGCCGATCTCCTGCCCGTTGCTGAAGAAGAGCTTCAGGACCAGGCGGAAATGCTTGCGCTTGTCCGCGTCCGAGATGTACAGAGCCTTGGCGCAGCCGAAGCCCTGCCAAGGGCAGAGAGGGGCTGTCGACAGCTCCAGCCCAGCCCTGCCAGCCTTCCTCACCCTCCTCACCCTCCTCACTGCCCTGCAAGGACATAATAGTGCCCTTTCAAAGAGCCCCGGGTTCGTTTAAAGGGGGAAACGACTGGAGATGTTATTACAGGTGGAATGAAGAGCCGGGGATAGGCAGAGGCTTTATTTACACTGGGAGCAGAGAATTCCTCATGGAAATGAATGTTCACGTGTGATTTATCCCACATAACATGAGAAATGGCCCTGGGTTTATGGTTTCCCCGCCGTCCTGGCCGATACGCCCTGCCCTAGCAGCAATGCAAGCACTGCGGACAAAGGCTCTTTTTGTAAGGTTTCTGGCCTGACTCAGACCCTGCGCTCTTTGGGGACCCCAGATAATATTTTTTTTGTCTTTTTTTTTGTCTTTTTTTTTTTTTTTCTCTTTCTATCAATAGATGCCAGAGATCTGTCCAAGCTCTTGAACTTCTGGATCAATTGGGGTTGGTTTTCTTTTTTTCCCTTTTTTTTTTAGCTGTTTTGTTTAGCAAATGAAAGACTGGGCTTTCATTTTGCGATGAGCAGCAGCACTGCTCATTGGGAGAAGGGACCAGGGCTGTGCAAAATTTTGGCAGCTCACCTGCCAACCTGAAAAGATGGTGCCAAAGGAAAAAGGGGCTCTGAAAGGCAGGGGAGCCTGCTCGGGCTGCTGCAACAGGGCGGCAGAGCAGGGGAGAGGAGGATGGATAGGGATGAAGGACCGCACCACCTCGAGGAAGAGGGTAATGCAACATTCCAGGCTTCCCGCAGCCCCAGGACACAGCGGGCTTTACCTTTGCATCCGGCTGCTCCTCGAAGCTGAGCTTCTGTGTCTCCATCAAGGTGCTGCCCATGCTGTCCAGCCCCATGTACCCGCACACCCGAAAACCTGCCTCTCCTACGTCCCTGGCTGGAAGAGATGGGGAGAAGCACCCTCCAGTCCCCTGCACAGGCTCAGCTCCTCCCGGCACGGTGGGTAGCCTGAGCTCCAGCCCTCCCCGAGTCTGACCAAAGAGAGATCAGCCCTGAGGGGGAAGGAGGAGTTGGTGGGGGCAAAGATAAACTAAGTGGGTCGCTCTCCCCATTGCAGAGGCAGAGGGCAGCCCTCTGTGGCAAGGGTGGGAGCAGCAGTCCAGGGATGCTGCCCAGTGCTTACCTTTCATCTGCTCCTGCTTTAACTTCCAGCCAGGCCCGCTCAGGTAAACACAAGGTGGGGGGCAGAAAAATCTGCAGAGACAAGAGGGCATTTTCTTGTTGCGCTTCAGCGTCCAAAAAAGGTGCTCGAGGGTGACGACATGGCTGTGCTGAGAGAGAAGACCTTCACTGGGGCTGACCACTGTCAGGAACAACCCTCTGCAACACTCGGGAGGTACGTGGTGCTGCAGCGAGGTGCTGGGGACCCCCAGCTGGGGGGGCATGGGCAGGGCTGGCCAGAGGAATCGGGCTTTGCTGAAGCAGCTGGGTCAGACCTCATCCGGCACTGGGTGCCTCCAGCCTGGGTGGCTGCCATCTCTGTCTGTGTTGCTGGTGGCCCCCTGGTCCTGGGATGGCCCCAGGAGGGAAGGACAGGGCACACCAGCCCCCCTCCCTGTCCTGAGCTGATGGAGGATCGGGTCCCCTGCCTCTGCCAGGTGGGAATTTCATCAGGTCAGGAACAGAGTTTGCATTCACAGCCAGGTTCAGAGCCCAACACAAATAAATCTATAGCCAGGGCTTTAGAAACCTATTTTCCTGTGTTTTATTTAGGTTTCCACTATCTTTGCACTTGTGTGAATGGTGCAAATTCATCCTCTATTGATACAGGGCAAAGCACTAGCAAAGAAAACACCAGTGCAGGGGGCTGGATATTGCAGAGCCCCTGAAGTCCTGGGTACAGGTCTGTTTAAACAAGTCATCCACAGCATGGGCCCCTGACTCCCACCATGAAGAAAAACGATGCCAGCACCTTTAAACTTCAACCTGGGAGCTCTGTCCTGGTTTTCTATCCCTCTCCAGACCTGGCATCTGATTTTCACCTTGCTCCCTTGCAAAGTGACTGGAGCCAGGAAAAAAGCCTATTCCAGAGGCTCAGCGATATGAGAGCTTCCATCCTGGCTAGGTGACCCAGTCCCAAAGTAAAACCTTTACCTGTGGACCAGCAGCCCCTGGCAGGAGGTTGGATGTGATGAGGACTTTGTAGGCACATCCAGCCCAGCCTAGAGCTGTGTCCTGGAGTCTCTGGGGTCTGGGTGGGTTATGCCTTAGCGGTAGAGCTCGTCGCCGCATAGCTACTCCACACTTGGTAATAACGCAGGATTATTTATATCACAAAGATTAATGGAGGATTAATTATATTGCAGTGCCACAGTCTGACGTCACTGCCCCAGAGTAGCTATTTTGGAGATTCAAGCCAGAACCTCAAGGTGTTTTTGCAGTGTGGGAAGGATTATCAAAAATAGCAGCATTTTGGAGACCGTGGGCATTGATGGAAATGCCCCAGTCCCAGCTGTGGCTGTTCAGATTTTAAGACAAGATTTTCAGAGCACTTAAAACATTCACCTTTCATGTTGGGGGGTGAGATATGAATAGCATCTTTATTTTATTTCATCCTTCTGCTCTCCAGTACTTCACAGGAGGAACCTAACCATTAGGAATGTCTAGCTGGAATGGGTGCAGGTGGGGGTTAATGTCCTTCTTGTGTTGTTCAGTTCATGAAGAACTAAATGACAGGTTTGGATGCAAAGAGGTGGTAAGCGGATGGAGAGGGGATATGTTCAATCATTTAATTTCGCCAGCTTAGACCAGAAAAATCTAGCAAGCCTGAAATGGAGCTTTAGGAGGCTGGGTTTGGGAGTGGCTATCAGAGAAGCTGGAGCAATCTCCTACCTTTTTTCATTGCCGTATGACTTCTGGGCGACCTTGGCATGCAGTATCAGTACTGTCTGGTCTGCTGGCAGCTGCAGGTACCTCCTCACACCGTCTCGAAGCAGGTTGGTTTGGTATGGGTTGGATCTACAAGACAGCAGGTTGATTTGTTCAATCAAACACACACAGGGCACTACGTCTATAGGTCTGAAATGTGCATGCCTAAGGTTTCCAGTCCCACACAGTGGTAGCAGTGCTCTAATAGATTACTAATTTGGTTTAGCAGCTGATGTGCTTGTTGCTGTATGGCTTTTTGATGAATTGGGAAATGATGCTGCTGAGCTGTGAGTGCAGCTGGGGGAGCTGTCACGCAAGGAGGAGCTGCTTGTTGGCTTCTGCAAAGGCTGTTGGGTGAAGATTGCTGCATTTTTCTCTGAGACCTTAAGAAGTGGGTGGTTTTGCTGATTCTTTCTGCTCTATTAATTAGTTCTCATGCGCTTGGCATTTAGGTCTGCTAACTTAGTAGCTTGGGCGTTAACCAGCTGGAGAGAGATGAGGTGGGTCCAAGCGTGAGGTGCCCTAGGACACGTGTGCAAGAACTGGGGGATGAGGTGGGGGAGAGTTATGAAGTATCTACTGGGGAGAACTTCTGTGATGCTGACTTGCTTTCAGAGAAGGTGAGACTGCCCATCTGAAGAACACCAGCTCCTGTCCTACTGAAAGCCTCTCCATCCCCTAAGCCCCTCAAGCCCCTCTTACCTTCAGCCAAGAGGAGAGGGAAGGGGTGCTGCCTGGGCAGGAGCCCCTCCTTGGCACATCTGCCCATGTTTGGGACAATCCAGAAACTGCTCCTACCAAGGGGACCCAGCCTGGGCTGGTTATGAAATGGTCTTGACTTAAGCCTGAGTTCATGTTTTCCATGTGTTGAGCTTCTTTGCCTTGCTGCAAAGTAACTTACTGCCTGCTGGTATTTGGACAGCAGTTCTGTGCTTCTGCTCTGTGTGCCCAGGGGACATTTTTGGACTCATCTGGATGAACATTAGGCCCAAACTAGATCCAGCATTCTCAGGAGAGAGAAAGCTGTATGGAAACTGGCTTCAGGCTCCAGCTCTTGACCCTCCCAAGGCTGCGGGGGTCACTCGTGACCTCCCCACACAGCGATGGCCTTGCATTGGAGATGGAGAAAAACAGCAGTGGCCAGAGAAAGCTGTGAGGCTCCAACTACAGCCACAAACATATAGCTGTGCCACTGGAAGAAAGTGGCTGGGGACAGTGGGAGGTGCTGGGTGATAGCTCACCCAGAAGTGGTGAGGATGGGAGACATCAGCCATGGTCAGCCTGGGGAAAATCTTGCAAGAGGTACATAGTGAAACACTCCCATTAAAACCAGTTTCTGTCCCTCTTAAATGGGCTAGAAACAGAGAATAATTGAGGGCAGAAACAATCTGGTGTGTGAAGAGAGGTAAATCTGGTCCTGCCAAGCAGGCTGAGGCAGGCAATGGCGAGCTCTTGCTGGGCTCAGAGGCCAGAGCAAGCTCCCCCCGGAGAGAAGCATCAAGCAGCCGTCCCAAGCAGCCTTTTAGAAAAGTTCACCTGCCAATTCTGTTCTTCCCAGTGCAACACAGGTGTTTTTAAAAAGCTATGCTCTTTACAGCTTCTAGGACCCACATTACAATACACTTTAAACGTATATCACTTCCAGCTTTCTCCACAATGCGGATGGAGCTGATGCTCTCCTGTTTGTGAGTGGAAGACAAACACACCTCCCATACAAGCAAATATTTACCCAGAGTCTCCTCTGGGTAGTCCCACGGGTACCTGCTGCTTTGCACTCCACAGATTTTCCCATCAGTGCTCTGTTGGGTTTTTAGATGGGTGATACAACCTCCCACCCTCCTTGTTATCAGTTCCTTATCCTAGACACATTTGCGGTTCACCAGCAAGCATAAATCAACAGAGCTCTGCCAAAACCAGATTTACAGCCGGTGCTAGTGTCACTCACAGCACCAGCTGCTGCTCTGGGTCTGGGAAATGCATGTTTTATGGCCATGGCAAGCCTGTTCCCGACATCAGAGCCCGCACCGCAGCCCCAGCCCTGCCAACAGCACATGGCTCCCGGCACCTATGGCGAGGGCAGAGGGAGATCCTTTGCCAGATGGACCCTCAGATGGGCCTTAACAGCTCCTGTGCTGAGGCTGGATCTGTTCCCTCCAGCCGTCCGTCGTGGGGCTGGCATGCTCCTGCTCCAGCATGCTGAAGTTGAGCTGTATCAACCGGCATCCCACCAGTGCCAGCTCCAGGGTGGGTTACTTAGTACTGCTGAAAAGCTTCACTCCAGTCTTTCTATCTACTGAATGGTTTACATCTTCACGTGGCCATAGAGATTCTATCAGAAAGTTATTTAATCTGTTTCCAGAATGGTAACATGCAGCTCTCTTGCTCCTCTGCTGCCAAGCACTAGTGTGATCTCAGCTTTGATCCGCCTTTGCTGTTTTTCCCTTCATCTAGAAGCACCATTTGGGACTCTCTCTGCAAAAGCCTCTTTTTATTTTTTTCTTCTTTTTTTTTAACAGAACTAGTGATTGTGATCAGGATAAACGTGGTAACGGATTGAGGAAAAGGCTATCCATTAGCCTGACCCTGGATATTCTTCTATACTAATGCAACACAGTGAAAAATGAGTGCCAAACCTTGCTGGCTCCGCTCAGTAGCATTCTGCCCTCAATTTATCAGAGACAACGGGCACGGAGCAGAGGAGGACCAGGCTGGAGGTGTGAATTTTCTCCTGGTGAGTCTCATCATCCGGTATTCAGTGCAAAATGAGGAGTGTAGCTTTAGGTCCTTACTCGTGTCTCAGCTGTGGGGACACATGCCCCACTCCTGTCAGTGTCACCCACCAGCACAGACGTGCTCACAAGCCCATCCTATGGCTTGGGGTCCTCCAGGAAGCACCCATTCCCTTGCAGCTGCTGGGAGGGAGCCTCTCCCATTAACCCCTCGGTGGGGTAAGGAACAGCCTGGTACTGAGGCCAGGCAGCAGCAGGGAGTGTTCCCGAGCAAATTGCCAAAACCTGTGGATTAAGACGTGTGCTGACAGCATGGCCAGCAGCAAAGCCTGCTCCGCAGAGCCTCCCTCGGCACTGGCTCGGGGCAGGGCCAGGCTTGTGCAGGTATCACTGCTCCCTGCCATCCGTACGTAATACCAGAGGCACGTGGGTTACTGCCTGTAGTTTATCAAAGAGCTTTCTGGAATAATTATCCACATGCTATTTACTGCTTAAAGTGGGCACGTGCATGCCAAAGGCAGGTAAACAGACCACAGTTTTTCAGATCTGATGGCTAGCTGGAGGAACAACTACCTAGAAACTTGTTTTTCTTTTATTTGCCTGTTCTCTGCAGCCGTTAACTTCCAAATTTTGGGGCTAAATTGTTTCAGTGACGCACTTCTTAACAGTGCTCGCCATTCTGCCCACTGAGGTGACCACCCAGCATCCCTCACCTGGTTTAAATTTACCTTCAGAGAGTCAAAGGGCTATTGCTAAAGCAGCTCAATCTATCCACTTGGCTCCTTCTGGCACCTACAGCCTCCTCAGGGTTACAGGGAACTATTCACTCCTCCTGACATTTATTATATTAAATTATTAAAATGCTTTGATTGTAGTGCAGTGTTAGTTTAGTGTCGTGTTAGCAGCACCGCAGAGGCCAGGCTCTTAGAGCTCCCGCTAAAAGCCTCCTTTTCAGAGCCTCAGGTCTCAGCTGGGACTCGGCTGCTCTTGCACACAGTTGGGCATTATGTGCAAGCAGGGGGGGAGCAAGGGAGGAACCACCACCTTTCTCCTACACTGCTTTTTTTAAGTCTCTCCCCCTTGCTTGCTCACCAAGCCTGGTCCCTTGTTTTAGATCAGGATGTGGCTCAGGAGAGGGTGTGAGCACCCAGTGAGGTGCATCTCTGGGGTGGCCTAGCCCCGGTGTTGGAGGAGAGAGAGATCTAGGGCACCTGGGGGTGCTTGCAAGCCCTGGCTGTGTTATCGTGCCCTCTTCCACGGGAAATGAAGCAAAAAAGGAGAGGTGCCCTGTGTGCTTTTCACAGGACACACACACAGCCTGACCATTTTGTGAAGGACTGTTTCATGTGGGCACACAGGGAACCCAGGCAGGCCTCGAGAGGCTTTGGTGGGGCCGGACCCTGCAGTCACCTCGCTGATTTTAGAAGAGCTGATGTTTAACACCGCAGCTGAAAACTAGCCCTCACCTTCCCAGCAGCAAGCGTGGGGGGCATCACTTCACTCTTTGTCCTGCCTCCAGCCAGGAGAGGCATTTTCTCCTTCCTCTGTGCTGGTGGGTCAGGCAGGGCTGTGCTTTGTGCAAGAAGGCAGCTTGGTGCACCCCGAGGTGGGACATATCGCAGTCCTCGCATCACCTTCTGCTCTGCAAGGGCAGGTCAAGCCAGGGACTCCCTCAACACCCCGTGTGTGCAGAAAAAGCACTTTACGGGCACAGAGAGAAGCAAACCACTTTCTGTGCTGCTGCTTTCCAAGTTCTCTGACGTATACCAGCTCAACCTGCAGAGGAAGGGATCCTATTTTTTCGGTCCCCTGGGAATGAAAGTACCTGACTCAGGAGACCAAAATACGATCCCTGCAGCTATTGTTTAGAAACTGGGTCTTCAAATCAGCTCTTTACACAAGAACTTTAACTCACAGTAACAGTGTCCTCAAGTGCAGCGCAGAGATTTAATTTGCTGCTCTTCCTCCACAAAGGAGCTGCTCGTCTCCCTCGCTCAGGAGGCGGCTGCCCTGCAGCTTGCTGGGGACTTGCTGCCACAGAGGGCAACTGTTCTTTCCTCAGCTTCGGGAAACCAAATGCCCTAATAAAAAATATCCATTTTAGAGGTCTAGGTTATATTGTGTACAGAGCAGGGGAGAAAATGCCTGTAGTGCTCTTGGGTATGGAGTCAATGCAATGTTTATGCAAAAGGAAAAGCCATTAGAATCACAGAAATGAGAAGCCTGCAGTTTCTGGCTTCCCTCATTTTTCAATACCTCCTTTAATCCAGATGAACCCAACCCACAAGACCTTATATATGCATGGGTATTTATAAATCCTATATTTTCCTCACTGCACACACAAGTGAAATTCAGCCTTTTCTGGGCTTGAGGGATTTATCTACCACACCAACGGCAAACACCAGCTGAGACCAGGAGGCAACAAAAATCCTGTAGTGGTGAGCTCTGCAGGGGCCCGGGGGCCAACAGGGGTGATCACCTTGGGCATGTTCCCGGCTGCCCTGCGCCTACCCCTGCAGCACAAACACTCTCCAAACGCCCAAATTTGATAATATGAAACTGGCTGATCTGCTAGAAAACTCAGGTAATAGGGGTGATTTATTGTAGTCTCCTTTCTCTGCTCCTCGTGTAGCCATTGGTGTTAGTGCAAAGGAGAAGGGATATGTTGTTAAAGCACTAAAACACAGTCTATAAAGCACTAAAGGGGGCTCCTACCACCATGAGGTTGATCAAAGTGCTGAGAAGAGGTGGAGGGCTGGGAAGGTCCGTTCCAGGGTGACTAGGAAGCCTCTGCTGATGATCACTATCACTGCAGTTGGGCATGTCGGTTGACCTTCTTGTTAGAAACTAAACCTGAGGGCTCTGGTCTGCAGATCCCTCATCTAAACCCACCTCCCCACACTGCGGCCGCTGCCAGAGCTTCCCGAACTCCCAGAGCACTTGTAGCTCAAGTGTTTATCAAGCTTGACCTCTCTTTTTTTTCAGGACCTTCCGAGCTTACAGGGGCCCAGGGTACACTCCCACAGCAGGGGGAGACGAAAAACGTAAAACCAGAAGAAAATAAATAAAGAAAAGAATAAAAAAAAAGTAAAAAAAAAAAAAGAAAAAA
>NW_009722893.1:0-2599 GCF_000703405.1 Apaloderma vittatum
TAAACCATACAGAGTAGGAATTAATTTATCCATTCTGAAACATAGCTTTCTTTTTTTAAATGCTGAGCTCTTAACTCCTTCAGTTTTCTTCTTCCTGCTACTTTTCCCTTTGTTACTACCATCTTCTTTCTCATTTATGTCAGTCTTGTTTAAGAAAATACCCTTTTAAGCAAAATGTATACAATTTTCCTATCCCTCCCGTGTCAAATACTCAAACACTTTGGTGCTGTTAAAATGTTTTCCTAGGCTTGTTTTCTGTGAATTGTCTAAAAGCCTTCAAAATTATGTTTCGTATTTAAGTTCTAAGGCTGCTATAGACAGCAAGCAATTTACAGTAAACCTTTTTTATCCTGTCATTTAATTCTCTCTATTTCCCTGGCTCTGCTGAGTTATGATGACAGTGCAAATATTTGTGATTAACTTGGTTGCTTAGTGAAGCAGAATCAGTCTGTGTCATGATGTTTCTTCCTGAACCTCATTAATGCTACAGGAACAGCTGCACTGGCTCACAGTAAGAATCTGCCTAGTCCACTGTGTCCTAGCACAGTGTATGTTCTGGATGTGGAGATCGGGGGGCCAAGTCTTCACCATCCTTTGGTGAGCTTCTGTTCCCACAGACTGTGTCTGTCGTGTCTGCTCCATAGAGGCAACTGCACTGGACAGGTGGGGGCCAGAGGACTGGTCTATTTGTGTGTGTTTGTGGTGTACCACTTGCTAACTGCAAGGTGAAAAAAAAAGGTCAGGATCGTCCCCAGCACCTGCATTTGTCCATACACAAGAGTGAGAAGCAGAGCAAGGCTGTCAGGATTGCTTAGGCTGGCGTTTTGCTCAACATTCAGATCTTGCTGCCTCCTAAGAAGGTGACAGCCACAAAGTTGGGATTAAATGAGATTGTCAAGTCTCACCCTGAATTTTCAGTAAGTCAGAATTGACCTATAAAGTGGGGAAGTGGAAGCCTAGCAGCTGTGTGCTCTTCCTGCTTTTTGCATTTCTAGCTGGAGCCACCACTTGGATGTGTCTGCAGGCCCCTTGAATATCTTGAACAAATAATAGGTGCTGTGAGGTCTCCCCTAGCAGGTCCCTGGAGGATTTTATTGTTGGGAATTTTTTTGAATGTTTTTATTTTTTTCCCCTGAAACTTGGAATCATCAGGTTTTGGGGTTTTTTTAATCTCTTCTGTATACTTCCTCTCCTTGGAGGAGAGAGCACTGGGTGCTTTTAGCCTATTCTTAAGGAAAGAGTAGCAGCAATGGCCATATGCAGGTATTGAGGGCAGAATAAGAATCAGGGCCTGTGATATCCTCCCAGAATTCTCCTAAACTTTACTATGTTTAACTCATGGAGGAGTAAGCCACCTTGAGCCAGATGTGGTATTTACACACAATGAACTACTTTTCTTGAGGTTCCCTAATATGTAGTCCTTGAATTGGTGTAAATTTAGCATCCACAATATCCTTTGCAGGTGTTTTTGGATACCTTTGCAAGGTTGCTATTTGCTGCATAAAGAACTTCACCTTACTAATTTTGAACCTTCCTATTTTTATTTGATGCTCTAGATTTCGTACTGAGAGAAATGCTAAGGCTGAATTGTGTATCCACTTCTTTCATGTTACTTGTGCTTGTAGAGAACTCTTGCGTCGTTCTGTCAGCCATAGCAGAGTCCCATATAGGTAATTTTTCCTGTACACACGCTATTCCAAACCCTTGGTCATGACAGAAGTAAGACTTAGGTTATGCAGAGGAAACAAAGGAGTATAAAAAAGGAGACTAGATGAAAAAGTGTTATTTGTGATTTTCACGTTGAATTAAGAATTAAAAATGTGTGGAAGTTGGATGTTTTTTGCCAGTTAAGAGATTTTTCTGAGTTATACTATCACTATTCAACAAAAGTAGCAAATGCTAATTGCAGAGCTTAAGTATTGACAGCACAATCAAAGTTAAATATATCCGTGTAAGACAGTTCTAGGTCAAACCAGTCATTTAACAAAAGCATTTTGACTGTCAATTGCTTCACCTAATATTTTGGCTCATCCCTCTGCTTTTCCATCCCTTCTTCCCTGATTCCAGCTGGCGTCTGTTGTCTCTGTCATGCTATCTCAAGTGCAGTGCTGTATCTGTCAGAGTGAAAGTCATTGGTTTTGTGATGCTGAGAGTGTCCCAGAGTTGTTTGGAAATTTCTCCAAAAATAGGCCAGGCACTGTGATCCGCAGGGAAAATGTTTGAGAAGTTGTAAGTGAAAGAAGGGATTCTGAATGTGCGACTTTGCTTGGGTCTTTTTGAGGGCCTCAGAGCAAGACTTGTAACTGGCTGTGAGGTATTCCCTTTTCTCCTTCAAAGACCTCCTGAATAAAAATGGTAAGTTACTGCTTTCCCAGCTGGTCCCTGTCACAGTGTAGATGCTGAAGCATGAATAAAGGCTCTCAGAGAACATATAGAAGAAAGATGTATTCTTTCTTCATATTGAAAATGAGAAATAGTTCTGTTTTGACTCTTTGGTAACTCCCAAGGTGCATAGCTGAGGAAAAGGCAAGAACATAAGTTCTCCAGAGCATCGTATGACAGTATGCCAGGGCCAAGGACAAAGCAGAGAAATGTAATG
>NW_009722894.1:0-1424 GCF_000703405.1 Apaloderma vittatum
CCCTGTCACACGTGTCCCCATGTCACGTGGTGACACACGTGTCCCTGTCCCCAAGTCACACGTGTCCCTGAAATGTTCCCACGTCACGTGTCCCCGTGCCCCTGCCACACGTGTCCCCAAGTCACACGTGGCACCATCACATGTGCCACACGTGTCCCTGTCCCCACGTCACCGCGTCACACGTGTCCCCACGTCACATGTGGCACCACGTCCTGCGGGTCGCTGTCCCCATGTCACGCCTGTCCCCGGGTCACACGTGTCCCTGTCCCCACGTCACACGTGTCCCTGCATCACGTGTGTCCTCGTGTCACCACCACCAGTGTCACCGCATCACGTATGTCCCTGCCACACGCGGTGCCGCGTCACACCATGTCCCCACGTCACGTGTGTCCCCGTCCCCAGGTCCCACACGGGCATCACGTCACACACGTGTCCCATCACACGTGTCCCTTCCTCTGTCACCTGTGTCCTGTCACACGTGTCCCTTCCTGTCACGTGTCCCTTCCTCCATCACGTGTGTCCCGCCACACGCGTCCTGTCACACCTGTCCCCTCACCCACGTGTCCTGTCACACACGTGTCCCTTCCTCCTTGTCAGCTGTGTCCCCCACACGCGTGTCCCACCACACACGTGTCCCATCCAACATGTCCCTTCCTCCCCATCACACGTGTCCCCTCTCACGCGTCTCCTGTCACACGTGTGTCCCCATGTCACAGGTGTCCTGCCACACGCGTGTCCTGTCACACACGTCTCTCCCTCTGTCACGTGTCCTGTCATGTGGGTCCCTTCCTTGACACACGTGACCCATCACACACGCGTCCCCTCACACCCGTGTCCTGACACACCCGTGTCCTGTCACACACGTGTCCCCATGTCACAGGCCCCCTCCAACTCCCCGTCACTCGTGTCCCTTCCTCCTTGTCACCCGTGTCCCCTCACACACGTGTCCCCTCACACACATGTCCTGTCACACACGTGTCGTCACAAATGTCCCCTCCTTTGTCACACGTGTCCTTTCCTCCCTGTCACCCGTGTCCCCTCACACACGTGTCCTGTCACACTTGTGTCCCCTCACACACGTCCCTTCCTCTGTCACACGTGTCCTGTCACATGTGTGTCCCTTTCTCTGTCACACGTGTGTCCCTTCCTCCATCTCACATGTGTCCCCTCCCACGTGTGTCCTGTCACACCCGTGTCCTGTCACACACGTGTCCCTTCCTCTGTCACACATGTCCCTTTGTCACACACGAGTCCCCTCACATGCGTGTCCTGTCACACGTGTCCGGTCACACGTGTCCCTTCCTCCCCGTCACCCACATCCCCTCACACGCGTGTCCTGTCACACCCGTGTCCCTTTCTCCGTCACATGCGTGTCACTTCCTCCATCTCACACGTGTCCCCTCACACACACGTGTCCTGTCACA
>NW_009722895.1:0-1887 GCF_000703405.1 Apaloderma vittatum
CGGAGAGGTAGTGCCCGGCCCCCGCCTGGTTTTCCTGCAACCACAACCCTCCCCCCAGCACCCTCAGTCCGGGACATCCCGCCTGGTTTTATTTCGACCGGTGTCGACACACAGCCGGCCTCGTAAGAGACTGAAGAAGAAATGCAATTTAAAAAAAAAAAAAAAAGCATGGAGCTGTTTCGCCTCGGTACCAAATCCACTATCCTGTTAAACTGGAAACCATTACCGACAGATTTAAGGCCGGGCAGATTGTTTCGTGTATGGATATTCGAGATAAACGCATATCCGCTGGGAAAACTAAACGTCTGTAAAATACTTCATTTAATTTTCATAGGGATTCCTCTCACCCGGCTGCCAGGACTCCAAATGCCGGGGAGTAATTTGGAGGTGAGAACTCCACATCCCCCCGCCTTTGGAGGGGGAAGCATTTAACATTAAATTCCATTAGCACCTAAATTGTTTCTTAAAGACATCCGCCCAGACACAATGACTTCAGTGCGGGCATCTCATGCAAATACATTTCTCAAATTTTAAACCTTGTTAAAGCTCGTCTCGCACCTCACATCGGGCTTAGCACTTGACAAAACAATAGGCCTCGAGATTTTTAGCCTTTCTCCGGGTAAATATTTGGAGTGGAAGTCGCTAAAATATTTGGCCGTCTTTTCTGAAATAGTCTGGCACTCTTCGAGCCAGCAGGAGTAGTAAATGAATAATAGATGAGGCTGGAGGATGCGTTTATTTTTGTTACCCTTCGGCTCAAGCGATTTTCCATCGGGCAGGCAGCGTGGGCTCCTTCGTCCCTTTTCCACCTGATTCGGATGGAAGTTTCCGAGCCGCAAATCCTCTGTTCTCTATTACATAATTTAATAAACTCTTGCAAAACACCTTAAATCACCTCAAGCGAGACTTTAAAAACACTTTTTTTTTTTTTGCAATGAGAAAATTTTATTGCCTTGCTCACACCATTTAAATTTAATGGAAAGCATTCCCTGAAAGGGACGTTTTGCCACTTCGAACGGGGTTTTGGACTAATAACAGATTGCGCACGTATTTAGACAGTTTCTCTCTCTCGATATCCATACATGAAAGCCACGCTCACAAGCGCTGAAGTTACAAGCAAATACGTTGCGCATTGCAAATATATGAGGTATTTCAAGTGTGTGCATATATATACATCTTCCCGTCTTTTAACAGGACGGCAGAATCTAGTTCGCGCTGTATTTTGCGTTTCTGCGGAACGACCCCGCCGAGCCTCGGCGCAAATCTACATCGCTCAACACACAAATTAAAAGAAATCAGTAAAATACCCTCTCAAAATCTGGGGAGGAGGAAGGGGGAGGAATGCTGATGTGGGGGGAAAAAAAATCAAAACAAGCGCAGCCCTGTGATGGAGCGGGGAAAAAAAAATTAAACAGGATCATCCCTAGTTTATCACACTTATGGTTTTGCATCTCTCTGTCTGAGTCCCTATTTATTTATATACATATGCAAGCATGGGTAGAGGGGGGAAAATCTGCCGAAAGGAACCCGAATTACCTGTGTGCGTCCTTTTGTGAATTTTGAGGTTTTCTGATCTGGCGAAAACTTTTCCGCAGCCGGGGAAGGGGCAGGGGAAGGGTTTCTCTCCCGTGTGCACTCGGATATGATTGACCAGTTTGTATTTCGCTTTGAAGGGCTTGCCTTCCCGGGGACACTCCTCCCAGTAGCAGACATGATTGCTCTGCTCGGGTCCCCCAACGTGCTCCACCGAGACGTGGGTGACCAACTCGTGCATGGTGCTGAAAGTTTTATTGCAACTTTTTTTGGGGTTGTTCAGCTGCTCAGGGTCGATCCACTTGCAGATGAGCTCTTGCTTGATGCACTGCTGCCGCATGTAGCGGAAAAAGG
>NW_009722896.1:0-6560 GCF_000703405.1 Apaloderma vittatum
TTTTAATTAAAAATATATTTCTTTACAAATAAAACAGCTCTGCTGAACTAAAACGGGGTTTACGCTGTTCAGCAAGTATCTCTAGGTTTTGAGAATTCCACTACGAGTCACTAAATGCATCTGTAAAGCTCTAGGAAAACACGGTGAGGAGTCGTAAGCAAACTGTAACTTAAAACCATGATCCATTTGATTCTCGTCTACGTGTCAAGGATGAGTTGGAATAAGCCTAAAATACATAACCTGGAATATTTTCTGAAGGACTTTGAGAGCTGACAGACTAAAATATTACAAAATCATCCTTAATTTCCTAGAAAAAGTAAGTTCCATGGTAATTATCATGCTGCAGTTTAAAAACAAACTGAGGAATTAACGAGGAACTGAGGTGAGAACATCCAAATAATCTGTCAGCGTTGAATGTCCCATCTGTACTTAAGTGGGTCCTGGTGTCAGTAACACATGAAAGACTGCAGATGTAAGAAATAATACATTATTTTTGCTTATTTCTTTTAATAAACTCTTTGAAATGCTCCTCTAGTGAATACTCACCAAAAAAAAAAATGTTACCAGTGTCCAAATCTCTTCCAGAGGGCGTATTTTGTCGATGTTTTATTTACACCAGAAGTACGATATACTACACCCAACTCTCCTCAAACGTCAATCACAGAATAACACTCCACATCACAGATTTCAGCCTTAATTACTCAGCAAGTAATTACAGCGAGATTAGAGCGAGTCGATATCGTACACACGGCACGGAGAGTTTGCACTTGACTGGCTGAATCTATTCCACTCGACAAAGAACAAAATTTGCCGTTCTCTGGAAGCCAACAAAGCGGCAGCGACGCAATATCGGGTTTTTATCTGGCTCCAAACAGGACACTGAGAAACTTATTGACCTGTTTCACCCAGCATGAGCGTTGGAGCCCAACAGCGCGCACCATGTTTCAGAGTCAACGAAGAGGGGCACAAAGAGGTTTTCAGGATGTTCTTTTCTTCTCAACCCCGCGGCGGATCAGCCTGTGGGCAAAACGTTGGTGTTTTCCGTCCGTCTGAACCCGGCGCCACGTTCCTGCCCTTCATCTCCTTGAACACGCTTCCTACCTTGGCCGATTTCAGTATTTGGGGCCATCGATCCTCCCAGGGCCATCACTAGATGGCACTATTAGCAAAATACAGGCGCATTCTGCCAGCCTAACTACCCCGGGAATTAATCTACGCACGTGTCATTAAGCATCAGGACAAAAAAAAATCGAAAAAAAAAAAAAAAGACAACCAACCAACGCCGATGACACAAGATAACACAAGCGGCCCCGGCAGGGATGCCGCCTGGGGAATGTGACAGGTTTTGTCGTTACCTGCGGTGCTGCAGCAGGCTCTCCACCGGCACAAGGCAGGTTACAAATGTGCACCCAGCCAGGATCCCACCAGAGGCAGGAATGAACTTTCGCGCTCCTCCAAGAAGCAGCAGCTCAAAGGAAACGTGACCTTCTGCGGCTGAATCCCGGGTGCTTGCCAACAGCAGAGGAACAGCAAGAACCTGCGAGCTTGTGTGCTCGTCACAGCTCTGGACGTTAACGCAAACACGACGCAGCCAAAAACCCCAATGCTTCTTTATAGTATTCCTTAAAAACTTTCTGTGAGCTATCTGAATCTCTTTTCTGCCCCAATTCTAGTCCAAAACTATCAAAAACTTGTTCTTCTACTGACTTCAACAGCTTGTTCCCTTGGTAGCTGCTCCTGCTCACCCGTGACTCGAGCCGCCCCAGCACGTCCCTCCCTTTCCTCCCAAAAACCAGTCCCAGTTTCCATCTTGTTACACCTTCGGTGGGGAGGGCTGAAGACTCCTCTCGTGCCTTGGATTCCTTTGCTGCTTTGATTTTATATGGCTAGGTGCTGGCTGACTTTCTCCAAAGAATTTCCTTTGCGATAGCACCGCGTGTTTTACCTTGTCTGCCAGGAAAAAAAAAAAAGAAAAAGAAAGAAATTCCCTGGTTCGGGCTTTATTGCTTAGTCGGGTTGGGCCACTGGAATTCTGAGTGATGATTTCCCCATGGCACCTCCTCTCCTTTCCTTTCTGTCTACAAGAAGCCACTCTCAGACGTCAATTCTGTT
Organism: Apaloderma vittatum; assembly: GCF_000703405.1. Taxonomy (NCBI): domain Eukaryota; kingdom Metazoa; phylum Chordata; class Aves; order Trogoniformes; family Trogonidae; genus Apaloderma; species Apaloderma vittatum. Next base: position 2,113 of record NW_009722896.1, read on the forward strand.
CATCTGGAGAATAACCAGAATTACTGAGATGTACCTCAAAGCCCACAGAAGAATCCAGCATAAAACATTATCCGGCTGTACCGCGCAAAAACACGTATTCGAAGAAAAATACCGGGGCAGCTGAAGGTTGTGGGAAGTCCCAGAGCGCAGAGGAGGCACAGAGCTCTGGCAGCGAGCCGGGGGCAACCTTGCCGGGCGGACTCGCAGGGAGGGAGGAAAAGCTTCCAAGCCTTTGTCCTGCCTTCTGCCAGGGGCTGAGAGGCAAAGCTGCCCTGGAGAAAATACTGACCCACAAGTAAGTGTCCGTTCCTCAACAGCTCCTGAGTGCTCAGCCTGCCCCAGAGAGCAAACCCAAACGCTGTCAGAAATTTCCACCACCGCATCTGAGCAAATGATTTATCAGCACCAGTTCCATCAAAAGAAACCCAACCCTCTGGCATTGAAAAACTTAGAACCCCACCAAACATCCATCCACTGAGACACACGGGAAAGAGAGAACAATTACAGTGTTTTACGAGCAAATGATGCGTATTTTAATAGTTAAATTAATTTTACCAGTAGCTTCAGGACATCAGAGCAAAGGATACACAGTAAATGCTTCATCTCATGCCCAGTTCTTTGGTATTTATTAAGCACTGAGGGGTCATTTTGTGCACGAGACCTGACCTCTAATTAAATTAGCTCAACTGGTAAAGATTAACTATAAATTATAAAATAACTATCTTTGAAACCACCAACCTTCAAGCTACTGTGGCCAAAATTTAGGGACAGATTCAAGTTATGGGGTTGTTGGAGACAAGGGGGAGAAGACGTAACAGAAAGCTGCCCGGCGTAACAGTGTGGCTGTACGAGTTCTGCTTCCTCTGGGGGCAACAAAAAGCAAAAATTAGTCTGAAAAACCAAGACATCCAGCACTACCATTACTGCCCTACAGCCTCAAATAACTCGCTAGTTTTCAGATTATAGACTCATTATTTTTTCCTGCCACCCAAATTTTCAGCCACTGACTCATGCACTCACCAAAACCCCAACAAGCAGGAATTATTTGGGTGGGCACGAGGCGCAGGTCAAATAATTTCAACAATAACTCATCACCAGGTGCAGTCCCCATTTCAGGGCATCTTTCGCAGCGTTCCTGTCTGCCTGAGACTTACCAACAGCCTCGGCCTCCCCTTCTAGTGAAGACACAATTTTTAGTTTGCCAGGCTTTGCGTCTGAGGAAACTTTGTCCTTCGCTTCTCCGATTTTTACAAACCCTTTGTGATCTCTTAGTTTTATTAGATATTCATTAGTGGCATATATAGCCACATCTTGTCGTTTTCAAGCCAGGGTGTAAGCATCCATTCAAATAAAAGATGAACATCTTTACAGGAGCTGAGCAGGACCACAGAATTTGTATTCAAGAAGATCACCACTGCTCTCAAATTGTGCATTTCTTATTTCTCCAGCTTGTGCTGGGTCTTACATGACTCTCTCCCTTGACATGTCAGAGCAGCAGATTTTGTTGTTTGTCGCATAAAGACAAAGCCTGAGAGTGCACAGGTTGCTTTCAAACCACCAGAGTGTGTTCAAAACAATGCATCCAATTTTTAAGTTCCTGGATTGGAATGTGCAGATTTCAGTTAGACAGGAGGCAAAAAATTACATTCTTTAATTACAGGAAAAATCTCTTTCTCCTCAACAAGGATGAGAGGCATAAATTTCACCTTTTTTCTTCAGTGATAATTAAGCAGACAGTTGCCTTCAAATTACTGTCTTGGTACTTGAAAGATTAAAGCTATAATCCCAAGAAAACTGATAATCTGGAGGAAAATAAAACTAAAATACTCTGCAATCCCCCAGCCTCTTACGATAAACATAAGAAGTTACTGCTGATCTGGAGTGAAGCTCTATCCTGGATATTTGTTCTCTATCTGTGGGCGCGGATAAGCCCCAAGCAGCTGTTACAACAACGTGCAACTACCTCCATCCAGATCTGAAACTATTCTCCCACCTTCTGTGTGCATTATTTCGGATTACTTAGTTTTTATTACATCTTTTACTTTGGAACTAGATTCTGTCAGTAGCTCTGCAACCTCCTCAACCACCACCAAATGCAGTTTTCTAGGTACCAGATTATCTGGCAGAAGAAAGCACTCCCCCTGATGGTAACAGTGCATTTTTGGACTAGTTCTCTTTCCTCGCCTATGGAGGGGATTGGATTTTTTCTGCTTTTCTCCTAGAAAGAATATCAGAATTATGGGGAAGAGGTAAATGTTATCAGAGATGATGCTTTCCAGAGGAAGTTAATGTGCTCTGCAATGACCAAATGGTGACGGGCATCCCAGTGTGATGGCAGCAAAACGACTGACTGAACAGAAGACTGGTGAACATGAAACTCATGACAGAATCACAGAATGTTGGGGTTGGAAGGGACCTCCAGAGCTCACCCAGTGCCACCCCCTGCCAGAGCAGGGTCACCCAGGGCAGCCCCACAGGAACGCGTCCAGGCGGGTTGGAAAGTCTCCAGAGCAGGAGACTCCACACCCTCTCTGGGCAGCCTGGGCCAGGGCTCCGGCACCTGCACAGGGAAAAAGATTTTCCTCGTGTTTTTGTGGAACCTCCTGTGCTCCAGATTGTACCCATTGCCCCTTGTCCTGTCACTGGACATCCCTGAGCGGAGCCTGGCTCCGTCCTCCTGACACTCCCCCTTTCCATATTGATAACCAGGAGTGAGGTCACCCCTCAGGCTCCTCTTCTCCAGCTGCAGAGCCCCAGCTCCTTCAGCCTTTCCTCCCCAGGGAGATGTTCCATCCCTCCATCATCCCTGGGGCTGCGCTGGACTCTCTCCAGCAGTTCCCCGTCCCCCTAGGGGCCCAGAACTGGACACAACATTCCAGATGTGGCCTCCCAAGGGCAGAGCAGAGGGGCAGGAGGACAAATCCCAGTGCCTGGCCCCGTAGTTCTTACCCCGGCCTAACTATCGGAATTGCTGGTAAAGTTCCTGAACTTTTTTTTCCTTTTGTCCACTCTTCCTGCAGCGTAACACCCGGGGATTCCAATTCCCAGGGCACAGATTTCCTGTGGCCCAGAGAACTTCCATACAGCAGAGCTCTCACCGCTCTGGGGACCTGCTCCTGCTACACTCTAGAGTCCTACCTCATCCGCTGAACAGCTGAAACCTCCTAAAATGACAATTCCACCTTTAAACCACCCCAGCCCATAACTGGCCAAGTTGAGTATACACACCAAACCCCCACATTTACTCTCATCATTTGGCACAATTAATAAGCACCAGCTGAGATCATCAACTCAAACAACTGAGGGCAGGTTCTCAGTCACTAGTGACAATCACCCAGCGACAAAAGGCTCCTGTGTCCCACTGCCACATTCTCGAGCAATCCACCCAGGACAATTCAAACACCTTTCCCAACATCACCTCCTGTTCAGGGCTCTGCCACACAAGTTTGCGAAGTGAAAGTGTTCTTAGGAAAACTTACCTGCGGGCAGGGCAGGGACAGCTGGTGGAACCGTGGACGTGCAGGTCACAGCGTGGGAGCCATCAGGTTCCACTGACGGGTTTTAAGACGGGAGGAGCCTGCTGCTTCCACCCTCTGGAGGCAGATGGCCACCCCCACCAAGCACCTCTGGTTTTCAGTTTCAAAAGCGCTTTCAGAGCAGGTGGTGTTCGTGTCCATCTGCTCTTTATCATCTTCCTCCATCTCCTCTTCTTCCACTGCCTTTGAATTCTTCTGCTTTTGCTTTCCCATCTTGAGGTACAGTCAGGCAACGGACTCAAAGGCTACGGAAAACCACACACAACTTTATTTTAGTGAAGAAATAAAAATCCCTACTGGCATCAAAGCAAGAGCAAGGAAGGATAGCATGAGGAGCTCCAAAAGGTCCCATTTCAAAAATGCTTTCAAGGCACACAACACACACACCCAACAGATTAAGCTCAGGGGATGACCCCCACACAAACCTCCGCACGACAAGCCAGGGTAGCAGTGGCTTCAGAAATCAGCTACACAACGCTCAAAAGAGTCAGTGGGAGGGGGTCTCAGCTGAGGCTATAACTGTATAACTGCAGGACTGTACAACCATATAACCATATAACCATATAACCATATAAACATATAGATATAGATACAGGATATAGATATAGATACAGGATATAGACGTAGATATAGATGTAGATATAGATATAGATACAGGATATAGATATAGATATAGATATAGATATAGATATAGACATAGATATAGATATAGATACAGATGTAGATATAGACATAGATATAGATACAGGATATAGGCACAGTCATAGACATATATAATCTATCAGTTTCTTACCTGACTGCAGAGGGAATTTGAGCTTTGAAGGGCATTTATTTTGGGGAAGCAGAGGAAGCTTTGTTAAGGGGAAGCAGCCCCCACAGCTCAGTACTGACGGGGCAGGCAGGCCCCAACAA
>NW_009722896.1:6672-10989 GCF_000703405.1 Apaloderma vittatum
AGTGTGGCACTGGCCAGCCACCAAGCCACCGCCACCCTGAGCTCCTGACAGCAGGCTTCCCGCAGCGTTTTGCTGGGGGTTTTTAATAAAGCTGTGCGAAAGCAGAATTAGCTGCAGCGCAGGTGGGTGTTGCAGAAGCTGGTGTGGTGGTGTATCCTCAAAACTTAAGCAATTAGCCATCTGAAAATTCAGTAAGCACATAAGCCTACAATTAAAACAACCAAAAAACCTGCAATTGCGTTCCCTTTCCATTTCCAATATTTTTCAAGGGCCCCTTTGCAATTTCTTTTTTTTCCCCATTGATAAATTTGTCTTTGTTACCTTGAACATGGATGGTATTTATGGTAGAGTGGGCAAAGGAAGGAGACAAGGACTGTCTGCAGTCAGTAGTACGTAACCAATCACACCTGCAGCCAACAAATCAAGAAAATGTCTAAGCATGTTCACTTTTCAGTAATTTGAAGAGCACGACCATCCAAATGACTCAGCAGAAATAAGAATAAAGCAGACAGAAACAAAAGGAGAGGTATTTTTCGGTGACAGTAACATGGGATTATCCATACAGTGAATAATCCCAGCACAGTAAGCTGCAGCGTGAATTCAGTTATTCAGTAACTCCCTCCACAGACTCAGATCGCCTGAACCATAACGAACATTCCAGATACGCACAACTTACGGATTGGCTTCCCCTTTCTCAGACAGCCGCAAAACTACTACAGGATTAGTAAGACAATTATCCACTGAACAATAATTAGATACTCGGCTTGCACAAACCTCACATCCTGTTTTTCACACGAACCGCTCAGTATTCAAGCCCACTTTAACCCACTGAGCCTGGCAGTATTTCGCACAGGGGGAGTGACAACGGGTGGGGCGATGCGTTTCACAGGTTTTGGTTCTCTTTGTTTCCCCACACAATCATGCCTCGCAGCTCGTCATGAGGAGCTCAGGCTGACATCTCAAACGCCTGCGGAAAAGCAGCCGAGCGAAAATTAAAATGCTAATGGAATAAAACATGATTGTTATGGGACAGTCTCCTGACAGGCAAAAGCTTCAGCACTCCAGGGGGTGTTCTCTGAATGAAAGGACACACAGATTCCGGCGTGCCATTCCTGTATGTGCCGCTGCCTTCCTGCGCCGGGTTTGGTGAATCACTTTGAGACAAAAACAATGAAAGTACCTGACTTTTTCATACGGCACTGAGAAGTACATAAAGCTCAGAAGGATCCAAACCTTAAAACGATCCAGCTCGCTGGTGCTCCTAAGACAGAGCGTGACCCAGATCCTAGAGGCCAGCCTTCCACATCAGCCCGTGGACCAGAAGCGCTGCAGATACCCCCGCTGGCCACCTAGCCGGCTGTGCTGCACCCAGCAGCACCCAGTGCTGCTTCTGTTTTAAACACAGCTGCGAGGAAATAAAAGGCTGGGGCCAGCACGTCTTACCTTCCTCAGGACAATCCTGGAACCAGGAGACTGGCTGCACCTTCTGAGCACACCAGGAGGGAGACTGGGCTAACCAGGAGGGCTGCTTGCGAGGCAGAGAACAGGAACATCTTCCGCTCTTAACACTGAAGCTGTGAAAAGAGTTCAAGATTTGCTGAGCACCAGAGGAAAAGAGACTTCTTAAGACCTACCAAGGTTTATTGGAAGTTGCATGAAGAGTCTCCGGAAGCAGTGAACGGGACACACACTCCCCCTCCATTTACACCAAAACTTGTTCATAAAAAAGAAACATTTAGCCCACGAGGACCACTAAATAAAAACTGAAAGCAGGAGAATCCTCTTTTCTCATTACTGTAGAAAAGCCTTAAAACTGTTCCAGATGCTGAAGAGCTAAGATAGGTCAAAGACATCAGCTGGTTATTCAGAAAGCTGCAGCTGTTTCCTGGGCAAGCTATATAAGATGTCATTTCTCCCCTTTAAATAGCTCATGCCAAAAGACCACAATCTAATCAGCAAAATCCCTCAGGATAGAAAGCAAGCTGCAGTTAGATAAGGTCTGTTGTTAACCCCAGTGGTTTTCCATCAGTTCCACAGCAGGAGAGGCTCCAGACACCAGTTCTTGTCCATTTTTGACATTTTCCTCACATTCGGAAGCTTACACTAAGGTTCCGAAGTTACAGAAATTCTTCCCCGCGCCTACTTAATAGGCTTTTCAGGTCACTAAACACAGAGAAGATCTTTACAGCCTTTTGCACAGTTTATCAGGATTACCTACACACTCGCTGGGCATGGACATCTAAAATCTTGCCTGTGTGAGAATTAAATGAAAACGTGCTGCCGGCAGGAGCTGAAGCACCCGACACATAAAATCGTCCGATCGTGTTTTTCCTTCTCTGTCTTAGTGTACACGCAGAGCTGTCCCAATACACGGGACCTCACAAACAGAAGGACACCGCCCAACATTTCTGGAGTTGCAAGTAATGTCAAGAACACGCCAAGAACATTGCTGCACCTCTAATATTATTTTAACTGAAGCTCCTCGTGAAAGCAACTGTTTCGGAAACAACAAGTTTTAAAGGATTGAGAACATCACCGTACAGCTTTGCTGGAGAGGGTTTGGAAAGGAAGTTTTAGGTACTTAGCACTACATTTTCACTTTTCTCCTCGAGAGTACAAAGTCTGGAAGGAATGTTTTCCTTTAACTGGGATGAAGTGATCCTCCTGGCAAGACGAGCAGCTTCCAGGGCCCCGCAGCTCTGTGTCCTGAAAAAAACCCGACCAGAGACCCATATTCTGGAATGTCAAACATAAATACAAACTCTGCTGATCTGCGGTCCTGCAACACACATGAACCCTGAAACAAATATAAGTATTAAGCTCAAGCCATATTTTTCCTATAAACACAGTTTATACAAGTCTTAACTAACCGCACAGCTGCGCAATACAATTTAAAACCTTATCCCATCAGTGATGCTGGCAAACAAGCTTAAGCCTGATTGTGGCACCTTTTAACCTCTTAAAATAAAAACATCCAGTTAAGTAAGTTCAAAAGCAGTATTTTAATTAAACTTCTAATTTCCAAACATTACAACAACACTGTAGAAATAACCATTCCATTCAGATCCTGCTTTGCCATCAGCTCTTTGTGTGGCTGGGACTCCTTCAAGACGCTTTCATGCCTCACTAGAACTAGGAACAAATTACTCAAACAAAAAGGCCTTGAACACTTTATAAAATTCTGCCATCTCCCTGAGCAGGTGTAGAGAACAAGCGGAGGAACAGGCAAACCTTGTCTGGGTCAGGAGTCCAGTCTTCGTCTTGCTATAGTTGGGAGTAAATACAAGAGTTGCTGAAGCACAATTTATGCTGACAGGTTTACAGCCTGGTAGAGATTCCAGCAGCCTTTAAATCAGTTATTTCCACTTGATAAATATTTTTACAATCGAAACCAGCTAGACCAACACAAGTTTGGGTTGTGGCATCGTCCAGCTCCAGGGTCTTCATTCTTTAGTTGGTGTTTAGGGTCAGGCGGTTTGATGCGTGTGGGCAACAGATGTGGATTTACAGAGAATTGGTTAAAAACATTGGAGGTTTACGTTTTTGTCTTTCCTGCCTCTCTCTGGTGCTGCATTACAGGGACCTATGACAATGTCTTGTGCCAATAACATTACCAGACTGAGAAAAGCTCAAATTTTATAGGCATACATAGCTATGAGAGCAAATAAGGAATATATATGCATCTAGTTCATCCAGTCCCTCCTCAAGTCAATCAAAAATACAAGTTACAAGTTATGCATTGCTGGAAATAAAAGCAAAATGGGAGAAAATGCTCTTTAAAGGCACAAGAATACATCAAAAAAAAAAATTGCACCCAAACCCCCATGAAATAAATCCAGGAGCCGGACAGGAGATTCCTAACGACTGCACAATTACAAAACACAGAACCATTTGGGATAATAAATCCACAGAAAACCACTGGTGGCTAGAACTCAGTCCCTGAGAACAGGAAGGCTGATCCTGTGGAGCACAGAGGGAACCTGCATCTGCAAACATCAAACCCCAAAGGAGAGCTTCAGCCAGCCTGCCCTGTACCTTGCCAGCCTACCACAGAAACCTGACTTTATTAGTAAAGAGGAAGCTCAACAGCCTTCTAAAGAACGTTCTGACTTGACGATGCACAGCCCGCAGGAGTCAGCCGAGGTTCCCACGCAACTTGGCAAGCAAAAGCGTCGCCTGGGCCCTGAGCACACCAGCAGCCCTGGGCAACCTGAACAACCTCAGGTGGGACCCCCAGCCCCCAGCCCAGAGCACCCCGTGCTGACCCCCTGTCCTTCCCCAAGGGGCTGGTGCAGCACCCACGTGTGGTCCCTGCTG
>NW_009722897.1:0-3956 GCF_000703405.1 Apaloderma vittatum
ATCTCTGTCAGTGACCAGCTGAGCTGCCAAGCAGGTGAGGGAAAGGCTGTGGATGTTCTCTACATAGACTTCAGTAAAGCCTTTGACTGTGTATCCCACAGCATTCTACTTGAGAAACTGGTGGCCCATGGCTGAGGCAGGTGTACTCTTTGCTGGGTGAAAAACTGTCTGGACAGCTGACCCCAGGGAATGGTGGTAAATAGCATTATATCCAGTTGGTGGCCGATCACAAGTGGTGTTCGCCAGGGCTCAGTTTAGGGGTCAGTCTTGTTTATATCTTTAGCAGTGATCTGGATGAGGGCTTTGAGTGCTCGCTCCGTAAGTTTGCAGATGACACCAAGCTAGGTGGGAGCGGTGATCGGCTTGAGGCTCTACAAAGGGAGCTGGACAGGCTGGATTGATGGGCTGAGGCCAGTTGTGTGAGGTTCAACAAGCCCAAGCACTGGGTCCTGCCGCTGGGTCACAACAGCCCAGGCAGCGCTACAGGCTTGGGCAGGAGCAGCTGGAAAGCTGCCCAGTAAAAAATGACCTGAGGGTGTGGATCAACAGCCAGCTGAACATGAGCCAGCGGTGTGCCCAGATGGCCAAGAAGGCTAATGGCATCCTGGCCTGGATCAGGATGTTGTGTCCAGCAGGGGTAGGGAAGTGATTGTGCCCCTGTACTTGGCAGTGTTGAGGTTGCACCTTGAGTACTATGTTCAGTTTTGGGCACCACAGTATAAGGAGGACACTGAGGTGCTGGAGCGTGTCCAGAGAAGGGCAACAAAGCTGGTGAAGGGTCTGGAGAAGCGGTTAAGGGAACTGGGATTGTTTAGTCTGGAGAAGAAGGGGCTGAGGGGAGACCTTATTGCTCTTTACAGCTCCCTGAAAGGATGTTTGACTCGTGTTGCAAGTAACAAACGATCGGTTGTCAGGAAATGGGCTCAAATTGTGCCAGGGGAGGTTTAGATTGGATATTATGAAAAATTTATTTACTGAAAGAGCAGTGAAGCACTGGAACAGGCTGCCCAAGGAAGTGGTAGAGTCACCATCCTTGGAGATAATTAAATGTGCATGGTTTAGTGTTCATGGTGGTGTTGGATTGAAGGTTGGACTTGAGCATCTTGGAGGCCTCCTCTAACCATAATGATTTGATGGTCTTTCTAAAAGGAATATTCATGCATTCTTAAGTCCAGTTGTGTAATATTATATTCCCAACTGACATCTGAACTTGTAATATACTTTGTCTTTTGGAGTGCTGGGTAGTTTTCTGGTTGAATAAATCTTATTTTGAGTAGCTGCCTTGTCGGTTTTGTGGGTGCTTCCATGACAGATGATCTCAATTCTGAGCTACAATCTAGAGAAGATATAAAGAATTAAATGTCTGCTCCTTGTCCCTTTATATGTATTTTCTATATCCATGTTTTCCATGTTCTTTAAGTACTATGTGATAATTATTATTATTATTATAATATTACTATCTGCAGCAAGAAATAAGTGGTTGGAAAGAGAAAATCTTTCTGAAATCTATTGGTCATTGTATTTCTTCCGTTCAGCCTCATCTCCTGTGTGACAATAATTACATACTAAAAAGTAACCAGTTCATTACTGAGATTTTTTTTTTATACCATTTAACACCTAACTTGAATCCTTAAATTAAGTAATTCTCAGTAGGTTTCAGAGTCCAATATATTTTAACATTCCAAAATTTTTCATTTTATTCATAATATTTTTATCCAGCTGCATTCCTGTCTCCAATTTGCTGAATCACCCAGAACAGACTCAAAATTCATAGGAGAGAAATGATCACCAAATGATGATTTGGGTGCACAAGGAAATCTGCTAAAATGTGTATGCTTAGGAGACTTTTTTTTATAAGTATAAAAACTAATGCACAAATGTCTGTTGCCTTTGGCTCTGGTGGAAGTAGCAATAATAAATACAGTGTGAAAAAAGACAAGGCCATATCAGAATAGAAGCCATAAAAAAAAAGGAAGATCCAAAGCATATTTATTCATCCCATATACCCACCCAGGGAAGCAATAAATCTATTTCAAGCTGTTTTTTCTGAATAAGCTATTTTTACCAGGAAAGAAACAAGTTACTCTGTTTATACATTTTCACACATTTCAATTAAGCAAAACAATTTTGTCTTTTCTTTGTTTTTTTTCCTTTGGTCACAGTTTCAGACTTAAAGTAAAATATTTCTTGTGTTATTCTGTGCCTGAGGTCACAGTCAAACCTAAATGTTGCGCAACTGACATTTACTCATTATTTTGATTTCACGAAATTTGAATAAATAGTCTTTTATTTTGTCAAAGCACTGTATATGCATTATCTAATGATATGTGGAGTAGAGTAAAACCTGACTGGTATTTTCATGCATATAGAGTGACTGACAGAATACAAGCAAAAAAACCTTAATTGTGTTAGTGCATTGAACAGGAAAACACAAGTATATCATGGTACCAAAGCCATGATGGTAGCATTTTGGCTAAAACACATGATGTTAGGATATAAAAATTCTTATAAGCAAGAAAGCAAGCAACACACATGGAATACTGTTTTTACAGTATTATCTTTGGATATCAATGAAACACTGACTTCACATTGGCAATGAAATTCATATTACTGTTGTTTTCCTGTGAATGGACTGACCTCCACAGATGCCTTGGGAAGAAAGGAAAATAATGGAAGAAAAACAAGGTTTTTGAGTTTTGCCTGTAATGCTGTGAGCTAAAATAGCGTTTTTTTTGTGGAAAATGCTCAGAAGAGTCAAAGGATTAATGCCTGGACCTTTATTTGAGTAAGTAGGAGGAAGTAATATTTAGTTTACAAGATACAAGAAATATTCAGATTGCATATGCATAATAATCTCCCTTATGACATTTTGGTTTGCTTGGGTTTTACACCTCCTTGTGTACTTCTAGAGATACCAGTACTAGGACTCTAAAAAAGTTGAAAATTCAGTGGCAAGTGTTTGGTTCTTGTTTGAGACGGTTGGTGCCCCTTAACTGGAAAAGAGCAGACAGTACGGGTTTAAATCGTTGCTTCATTCTCAGGAGTCCAAAGATGGGATGTGGTCGTTTTTTAAAGTGGAGAGAATAAGAAGTCATAGTAGTATCTGCAGTTAAAACAACCAGCATACCTGATCTAACATGATCGCATAACAGTATTTTGGAAAGAACAAGACTTATCTAAATTATGCATATTTTGCATGTGTGTTGCTTATGCCCTAATTTATCTAGCTCACAAACAACTGGCAATGACAGCAGGGGATACTTGTGGCAATAGTCAGTCCCAGTCTTTGTTTATGTGAAGTAAGAAATGTGCTGTTCATCCTCTTTTCTCTCTTATTTGGCTTATGCTGCCTCATGATCTCAAGCTAGAACGTAATGTAATCTCCCCCACCAACTTCCTTTACTCCTACAAATCACGAGTCCAGTCTGTCTGCATTTTTATTGAATCCTCCCCACTTAACCGGGCTGGCAGAAATTACTTGCGCAGTTGCTTATTTATGTACTAAGTAACTCCACAAAGAAAGCAACAGATCATATCGGGCACTAAGCCCAAAGTTATGCACATAGTAGCAGAAGTTTTTATGCTAGTTTGAAATCTTCTCCCATGTGCAACAATGGAGGGAATTGCAGGCATTTTGCAGAGGAAATTCACAGTGACTTGTACTGAAGGCTGTATGTCTAGAGGTTTGGACATGCTCTGTGGTTGCAGGTTTGAATGCTGCCCAAAGAAAATGTAACAATCTTTTACTCTCTCATCACTGCAAAAGATGGCATGTCCGCTTCAGTAATATTTTTGCTCATATCTATGTTCAGCAGACCTGTACATAAGGTTTAGTTATTACATTCAAGCAAGAATAGCATCACATTCTACAGCATGTCACACTTCAGTTTTTATATACTCTGTAGAAAGAAAAGATATTTCAAACACTATATATATATATATAAATATATATAAAT
>NW_009722898.1:0-245 GCF_000703405.1 Apaloderma vittatum
AGGCCCCTGGCTGCCAGCCAGGCTCTGATATTTCCTTTCGCTGTTGTTCATAAAGGCATTCAGGAAAACAATCCAGTGCAACGAGGGCCTTCCCGTTCCGGGTGGCGAGCGCAGCCGGGCTGGGGGGGGCCAGGCTCCTCTCCAGAGCCATTTCTCCTGCTCCGCAAGGATTTCTCCCTGCAAACAAGAGGAAAAGTCCCAGCCGTGTGTTGAGCGGGGATTTATGGAGGTACCTGTGCTGGGGG
>NW_009722898.1:644-896 GCF_000703405.1 Apaloderma vittatum
GCTGGGGCTGCCCGAGACCCCCGGGCTCCTGCCCATGGGTGCTGGTAAAGCCCTCGGTGCCCTTGGCGGGCAGAGGACCAGGCGTCTTGGGATCACTTGTGTGAGGCTTGGGCAGCTAAACCTACCGGTGTCCTGACACTACAGAGCAATCTTTACTGCAGCGACCTCGCACTTGGTTCGTTCAGGTCTCCCCGGCCTTTAGCGGGGTCCCCAGGTGCGGAGCAGCTCCCGGCAGCATTCACAGCCCCGGGG
>NW_009722899.1:0-614 GCF_000703405.1 Apaloderma vittatum
AGAGAGGGGTGCTCGCGACAGGCTGAGCTCCAGCCCCGCAGGCCAAGGAAACAACGAGAGCAGAAGCGGACAGAGACCTCCCGGGCTGAGCTCATCCCAGCTGAAGAGCAGTCCTGGAAGAGGCACAGGGCTTCCTTTCCTGACCAGTTGTTCCCCTGCTGCTCCCAAAGCAGGAAGAAAACAGCCACGAAGAAACACGGCAGCAAGTTCCTCGTCTGGTTCTGGGAAACGGACTCTCATCCAGTTGAGGAACTAATGAAGCAAGGCAGGAACACGCTGACCCAGCGGAGATCGGGAAGGCACCTTGCCTCTCCTGCTCAAGAGCCAACCATGCAGTAGGGATTAAAAATCTCTATCCGAAGATACAGAAACAGCAGGAAAGCCAGGGAAGACACTTCCCTTTTGCAGGCTCTGTGGTGAGTAGCAGCTTGAAGGGACCATTTTCAGCTGGAGAGGTGAAGGGCTGACCCTCCTGCTAACAACGTACTCCTACTCTCCACTTCCACCAGCCTACACTTGGAGCCTGAGGGTATGTTCAAAGGGGATGAGCCTGATACAAGCCTGAACCAACCTGAAAACACTCAGGTTTTCCCCTCCTGGAACCCACTGTATTG
>NW_009722900.1:0-2598 GCF_000703405.1 Apaloderma vittatum
CGCAAAGGCAGCGCCGCTGAGGTGAGGGCGGTGACCGAGGGGCTGCAGCGGCACTGCCCGCCAGGGCTCGGCTCTGCCTGGAGGTGAACAGCCGCAGCTCCGAGCCCTGAGAAGGCTTGAAAACGCACCTGTCCCCTCCCCGGGGTCGCCTGGCCCGGCTGCTGCTTGTGGGGAGCCCAGGCCGGCGGCTTGGCCTGCCCCCCCGCTGAGGACACCCACTGGAGCTCGGCTCTGGGGCACAGGCACACGGGCCATGGAACACGTCCGCACCCGAGTTTTTCTGTGCTGTAGCAGTTTCTGTCAAGCCAAATCCAAACATTTTACGTAGAGAGCAATTCTGCCCCAGTCTACTTACTGTCTTATGTGTCAACGTCAATACTTGCCTCTTGCCACGTACCCATCCATCCAAGTTAAATAATTTTATCTAACTAGCCAGATATTTACAACTCTGAGGTAAATATTTTTGATGTCTAAAGCATGTACTTTAGTACTATTGCTAAGTGCTGCAATGTTGACCTTTAAATACTGAAAACTGAGCATCTTAATTATAATCTAACCATTGTCACTTCTCAGAAATAGAGTTGATGGTTCTTTGCAGGCCCAGCCATCTCTTCATCAGCTTGTGTTCCAGGTGAGATTTTAAGGCAGTCTTTAAGAACAAAAATAATTAGACAAGAAAGGTAGATAATAGATAGCTAAAACATTTTTTTCATGGGTAACATGCTTAGTAATTTGTCTTAAGGCTGATGGCATTTTGTAACTTTGAGTGACTGTGTTTATTTGACCCCTGGGGGTATTTCCCTGGTAGTGTAAAATATCTCCCACACTGTTGCACATGTTGTAACTTCATGCCCAGAAGTCCCTCTGTACCCACCAATCTCATTCTCCCAGTCTCTGTTTCCCCACTCTGAATCTTTAACCTGTATCCTCCCAAATCTCCGTTTAGCGTATTCTCTCCTTTCTTAGTCCCTCTTGCTGTTCTTATTTTTGCTGTTTCTCTAACTCAGCAGTTTGTGATTTCCTCATCTCCATCTTTCACCTCATTCTGTTCCACAGCACAGCTGTCCCACAGCCTTATCCCCTTTTCTCTGCCTCATTACCCTCCTCAGGCCTTCGAGGGTCACCATAACAGTTCCCACTTTCTGTTATGCATATGGTCCCATTAGAGTTCTCCTGGCTGCAGTAAACCCTGGTCAGACAAGTAGGTTGATATATTAATTCCTGGTACTGAAAAACTTGAGGACATGGAGCAAATGGTTTTGGCTATTTATGATTTTTTTTTTTTCCTTAAGAGCATCCTGGTACATGGCATTTGAAGCTTTTTTTTGCTGTCTGTAGTATCAGATTTCCATTCAGGGCTAGGAATTTTTCTAGATACTGTCCCGTGAATTGCCTTTTGGGCACTCTTTACCTGTTGTATGAAATGCTTGTCCTGATGGAGACGTGGAGAAGGGCGTGGTTTCTGTATTAGACCTCAAAAGTATGGTGTTGCGTTTAGGGAATGGTGGCAGCGTAAGGTGATCAAAAGCCTTTTCCTTTTTGCAGCAACAGATCTTAATTCTCCACTAACTGATCATAATGATTAGAAATCAAACAAAAGTTTGAGGTTATTTACCTTGTTTTATCTTTGGCAATTCTGTATCAAGTCACAGAAAAGTGTCATTGCTGGCTACAAGCCTGTGCAGTGGCAGTGGCGGACGACTCGGGGTGAGTTTACCTTCTGCAGCAGCACGAGACAAGGAATTTTGTCTCCGGGCTTTTCAACATAAATACATACTGAAAAATCCTGAAAATGTTCAAAATGTAGTCTTCTGGGGCAGTTAGCTCCTCTTGTGTACCTAATAGGCACAAAATACTTCCTTAATAGTGTCAGCATAATGCGAGAAATGTACACGTCAACAAAAAAAGTTGATGACGCATATACACTGTCTCAGGAGGTGAAAAAACGGAATACACTTGAGTCAGTCTTGATTAACAAAAATGCAAGAATGTACCGTAACAAATAGCAAGCAACACAAGCAATAGTTCTATTCAGTTATCCAGGAACATCTACCTTCAGTCCTTCTGAAGTAAGAGAGTAAGTCATACAGACATGTTCCCTCTTAAGAAAGTTGAATGATGAAAAATTCTATTTTTTCTGTCTTAGCTGCTTTTGTACCTAGTGCTCTGGGAAAAGAGTTGTTTTCCGGGAGAAAATTATAAACTTCTTTTAAATTTGGTGCTGGTAAAGATACACGTAAGAGACACACATGGAAGTTGCAATTATTATTATAGAACAATATTAGAAAATGAAGAACAGTAAGAAGAAACTTAAGATGCTGTGATCACTTGGCACACAACTGTAAAGGTCAGCCCAAGACCTAAACGCAGCCAAGAGCCAGAATCGCGTGTCTTGTCATGCGCTTTATGTTGGTTTTCTGACAAGGGTGCAGAGGCTCCCGTTCTCATCGCTCAATAACACCACGCTTTTTGGCACCAAAACAGAGCTGGGAAGAACACTGGCGGGGGCTGCGTGATTTAACCTGAGCAGAGAAGCTCTGACCCTGAGCGACGAAAACGCCGCCCTCTGTCGGGTTTCAACCCATGAAGAACGCCCCG
>NW_009722901.1:0-1156 GCF_000703405.1 Apaloderma vittatum
GAGGAAGGCCTCCCCCCGAAAAAGACCCTTAACTTCCCCTCCAGGACCCCCAAATCGCCCCCGGGACCCCCAATGTCCTCCCGCTCACCGCTCTCTGACAGCTCCAGCTCGCTCTCCTCCTGCACCTCGCTGCTCTCCGGTTCTTCCTCCTCCTCTTCCTCCTCCTCCTCTTCCTCCTCCACGCTATCCTCCTCCTCGTCATCAGGCAGCTGACCCGGAGGCGCAGGGCCGCCGGATTTGCCGCTGGCCAGGAAGAAGGAGATGGAAGGAAGGTGAAGAAGAAGAAAACGAAAAAGACACTGAACAAGATGAAGAAAAAGAAGAAAAAGATGATGGAAGAAAGAAAGACGAAGATGAAGAAGATAATAAAGAAAATGAAAACGAAAATGAAGATGAAGAAGAAAAAGAAGATGAAGAAAATGAAGAAAACGAAGATGAAAAAGATGAAGAAAAGGATGAAAGATGAAGAAAAAGATGAAGAAAAGGATGAAGAAAAGGATGAAGAAAAGGATGAAGAAAAAGATGAAGAAAAGGATGAAGAAAAGATGAAGAAAAGATGAAGAAAAGATGAAAAGATGAACATGATGAAGAAAAAGAAGACGATGAAGATGAAGAAAAAGATTAAGAAAATGAAGAAAAATATGAAAAAGACGAAGATGAAGAAAAAGATGAAGAAAAAGACGAAAAATATGAAGATGAAGAAAATCAAGATGAAAAAGATAAAAAAGATAAAGAAAATGAAGATGAAAAAAGTTAAGATAAAAGAAGAAAAAGATGAAAATGAAGACAAAGATAAAAACGAAAAGGAAAGAAAAGAAGATGAAGAAGATAAAGATGAAGAAGATGAAGAAGATGAAGATGAAGAAGAAAAAAAGATGAAGAAGATGAAGATGATGAAGATGAAGAAGATGAAGATGAAGAAGATGAAGATGATGAAGAAGATGATGAAGAAGATGAAGATGAAAAAGAAGAGGAAGATGAAAAAGAAGAGGAAGATGAAAAAGAAGAGGAAGAAAACAAAGAAGAACATGAAGAAAATGAAGATGAAGAAGAAAACGGAGATGAAGAAAATGAAGAAGATGAATTAAATGAAGCAGATGAAGCAGACGAAGGCGAAGCTGAAGGAGGCGGGGGCGGCGCGGCCGCGCTCACCTGC
>NW_009722902.1:0-294 GCF_000703405.1 Apaloderma vittatum
CAGGGAGGTGATCATTGCCCTGTACTCGGCTCTGCTGAGGCCATGCCTCAAATGCTGTGGTCAGTTTTGGGCCCCTCACAACAAGAAAGTCGTTGAGGTGCTGGAGCATATCCAAAGCAGAACAATGCTGAAGGTGAAATGCCTTGAGGACAAGTCTGATGAGGAGTGGCTGAGGGAACTTGGGTTGTTTGGCCTGGAGAAAAGGAGACGGAGGACCTTATTGCTTTCTACAACTACCTGAAAGGAGGTTGTAGTGAGGAGGAGCTTGGTCTCTTGCCTGAAGTAACAAGGAAT
>NW_009722903.1:0-4593 GCF_000703405.1 Apaloderma vittatum
CGTGGCCCCATTTCCAAAGGAGGTTGGTTTGCCCACACAAGGTGCGGAGGCTGATGCCTGACGGCGTCGTGACACCTGTATTTCATAAATCTGACTGCAGTAACACGCACGCCCTTTCCCAAAGTTACGTAGTTTTTTTGTCTTTCCCGAGGTGGCAGCCTTGGAAGTGCCCGGCTTCCAAACTGGGCCCCGGCAACATCAAAGGCAGTTTTTGCAATTGACTTCAGCATTTTAAGATTTCATTCCTGAAGAGTTCTTAGCTCAGCAGATACGTGGCCTCTGAAGGGCAAAATACTATTCAATACATTGCATTCCCTTCTGCTGATGGGATTATTTGCCAAGAGCTGTAAAGCTCTGGTTTGAAGAATCAAGAATTCCAACCGACTAACCAATGAGACTAGAGGCGGGTATTCCTTACGGCAGTGCTGGGAGACACATGGGGATATTTCCACAGCGTGTGTTCACCCTGGCTTTGTCTTTGTTCTGGTTCTGTGTTCGCTACACACGTACTTGCCAGCTCTGGCAAATGCCATCTTGCAATTCACTTTTGGGCCCATCTGCACATGCTGGGAAATACCATCACCAGGAGGCTGCCCAGCAAATGCCTGTTTGCTGGTTGATTAAATAATGCACAACACCTCTATTCATTAAATCCAGGCAGAGCTGCTAGCTTTTACCTTCAGGTTTTTGGATGACCAGAGTCACGGGGCTAGTGGCTGACTTGGGGATGGTTCATGGCTGAGGTCTCTGTGTACGTGGAAAATCCAAGTGTGGAGATAAACTGAGGTCTTGGCATTACACACCTGGCAGTGGCATTTGCTAGTCCATTCTGCACAAATCCAGAATAAAGGACACTCTCATCAAGATTCCTCCCTCACCCCAAAAGTGGGGAAAAAAGTGGCTGAGCCATGTTCTTCTGTATCAAACTAGTGAGATCAGCATAAAGAATTGACATCACCCCAGGACTTATTTCAGAAACATAAATAATTAAAGGAACCAGTGGCCTGGAAAGAGCAGTGTTTGTTTGGGAGGTACCCTGCAGGAACACAGAAAACCTGTAGGGCATTTCGTGTTGGAGAGGTTCACGCAGCCCGAAGGAGCGCCGGGCCAGGTGCCATCCCTGCGCCGCAGAGGCTGCTTACGCTTAAAATGTTAAAAAGGGAACACTGGCTTTGTGCCACGTTAATCAACACATCCTTCAACTGCACCCTTTGGGGAATGGGCTCTGCTGAAACTGTTTGCTTGCTGAAAATCAAACTGCCATTCTTCACCTTCTAACCCTTCAGCAAAGCAGCTTTTCTCCACTCCAGAGCATAAAATCCACTCACTACATCTGCTATGCAAGTGCTATTGAAAATTCACTTACTGGTCAGTTTTATAGCTCATTCATGCTCAGCTCAGAAGCTGGGAATGGCCCTGTAACAACATGTGCCAGTTTTCAAACTGAAGCAGAATTATGCTAAAAACAACTGAATGAGGAGTCCATGAGTATTGGCATAATTATATTTTACTGAAAAATACCTAACCCTGTGGGCAGAGAGCAAGACAGAAGAGATGAAGGCCTGTAACTACTAAACCCATTTTTAATGATTAGCAGAGACCTCTCAGCAGGCTACAGAACCCCTCAAGAGCAGTGACCCTTTTCTCCACACACTGCTCACTTTCTCTCCTTGGTACGCTGTACTTTTAGGAGGCCCCACAGGATTTATTAGCTGCAAGATATTGATTGTACTAAGTATTTTTAAATTTTTCCTCCAGAAAATTTAGTGTGAGCTTTCTGCTTGCCAGCACAAGTAGTACCAGGCAGTTCTTTCACTGCACTTGCCCCTAACAGAGCCTGACCCCAGGGCAAGAGACACAGTGGGCACAACCAGCCACCCCCTAGAACTCCACACCTCTTACCTGAGCAAAAAGGCTCCAGGAGCTCCACTATCAGCATGGCCTTTCCTGGAACTGTGGAAAGAAGGAGGAGCCAGACACAGGAGCTGTCCTTGCAACACAACAGAAAACTTTAACACACTGCACCTGGTGGCAGTTTGGAGCTGCTCTGTAGCACCTGGATCTCTCTACTTAATCTCCCCCTCTGCTGTCACCTGTGCGGAAGACCTTCCCAGGCCCACAACTCCACTCCAGTATGAAATTCATTACTGCAGATTAATGGGAAGGCACCAGGCTCTCCAAGTCACTTGATTTGAACTTTAAGCTCAAACACTGGTGATTCTTATCATCATCAGAAACCAGATTTCCTGTCATTTAATTTTTCCCTTGAAACAATGCTGGTTCTGTATCACAGTGTCATGAAATAGCAGGAGAGTGCCTTACAAGTCTGCTTTTATTGAAGACATTTTTAAACAAATTCCAGTTAACAGCCCAATGAAATCCCCAAAATACCACATTCAAAAATACCTTAAGGAAGACCCCATTCAGAGGAAGAATTTTCACCTCAATATTTGCAAATCTTTGTTCATTCACTCTAAACCCAAGGCTCTGACTGCTTTGGTAATCATTCTAAAATGAGAGCATTTGTCTAAATCACAATTAAATGATAAGCCAAGAAGACAAATCACAGATTATGAAAATCACGTTTTAAGGAAAGGAGCACAAAGACATGCTAGTTCCTGCTGTGAGCTCCTTGAAGTCTTTGATATTAAGAAACTACAAATCATATTGCCAGTTGAGCTTTTCCCATTAGTTGTAGTCTCTCACGATTTACCACGAGAAACGAACAGGAAAAACTTTACCAACATAAGCTAGCAACTTCCTCAATACTGGTAATATTAATTTATTTGTAAATGAATAAAATCTTGTTGTACTTCTACAGATTTAGACTAAATATGACTTATGTGAGTGTGTGCAGGTTACACTCTCTTCCATACTATGCTAATATAAGCCTGCACTCTCAACTTAAAATGAATTAAAATAGTCTGGATTTATATTTATGTAAATAAGTACAAATTCTGCACTAATGCCATACCCCTTGAGAATCTCCAGAGTTATTTCTTATGCTAGTGTTTTGAGTACACAATGATGTTGCTAAATCATAGAATCATAGAATGGCCTAAGCTGGAAGGGACCTTAGAGATCGTTTTAATCCAGCCTCCCGGCCACCAGGGACACCACCTCTCGACTAGATCAGGCAACACATGGGGACCAAACGGGAATCGAACCCGCAACCTTAGCATTGTTAGCAGTACGCTCAACTGACTGAGCTAACCGGCCCCCTAAATGTGCTCTTACTGTTAATTTAATTGCTTTGACCTATTAAATGTTAAAATGGAACACTGGTTTGTATGTATACGTATGCTGGTCCAGCTCAGCCATTTCCTTCCTCCCTCTCAAACACCTTTGCACTTGTTTTTCAGTCTCCTCATGGGGAAGCTGCCACTGCATCCCTTTAAAACCTCTGAAATAATGTCTGTCACAGTGCCAGTAATGTCGTTCAGCACAGCTGAGTTAAATTGTGAGCTGGCACACTTATTTTTCACAATGAACTTCTATTGTCATTGTTCCCTCTCGGCTCTGCTCCCCTCCGCCTTTTCATCTCAGTCACCCATGGCACATCTGTTACGTGTATCTGCTGATGGCTGCAAGAGGCAATCTCATTTCAGAACAAGTACTTTAGCTAAGAAGCCCATGAAGGTTTGCAGATGTAGTAGTCTGTCCTATTCTGAAAATAAGAAGATGAGAAAACGCGTAGTGTATATTAGGGCAGTAAATAATTTTTCCATTCCGTTCCATTCCCGTCTTGTGCGCTCCAGTTTGTCATTCACACAGATAAGGCCCGAGGAGTGGAGGAAGCAGATTCATTGTCTGTCACCTAAGTGAACACGCAAGAAATGAAAAAAGGGACTTGTTAGTATTATTTGACTGGCAAGCTCCCAATATTGCCCTTATCAGGTGCCGCCAAGTCACTCAGCAGGGTGCTCTACAGGAGGTACCTACAGAGGATGGCTGGAAAGGTCAGAGGTAGCTTGGGTCAGGGCCCAATGGGGATGGGGAAGCATGGTCTTTGCACTGGTGGACCTCATCTTCCACAAGCTCCTGTGATGAAAGTAAGCCCACCAACCTGTTGATATGGGGGCCAACAATGCTCCACCATGACCGCAGAAATACTAAGGGAGTGATCTGTGTGTAAGAGCTCAAGAGTTTCCATGACACGAGTCTCAGAGGTTCAGGGCACAGTATGGATTTATATGCTTGCAAGGACCTTGCTTCACATATATTCTAGGCTAAATAAAAACTTACACAGAAAAGTAGCTCTGATAGCAGTGGAAACATGACTACAGTGAACAGTTGCAGAAACTACAGAATAGAAAGGATCAGCATTGTAAAAACTGTAAAAAAATGTTAACATTTGTTTTCCTTCTGTGTCCTTCTGTTGCCTTTGAAATCATTATTTTTCTCCCCAAGGGTACTGGGCATAGCACGGATTACCAGAATGAGGTGACAGTGCCAGAGTGCAAGTCACTGGGGGAAGGCACCTGGAAGGTGAGTGAAGATGCCCGAGGCTGTCCTGTTGCATGTCAGTAAAGGAGCTATTTAACACTCTGTGGGATGTGACATATAGAAGAAAGGAGGAGGCTTCAGGGAAAG
>NW_009722903.1:4624-30991 GCF_000703405.1 Apaloderma vittatum
AAAAGTATGTGACCCTCAAGGAAAAAAAATTATACAAACCCAGGGAAATTCCAACATAATGCTTGAATGGCATTTGTTGGGATAACTTGTCTGAGTGAAACCTGTTACCAGATATTTCAATTACATGAAGCTGTGTGATATTACTGGATACAAAGCATGACCAAGTGGAGACATCACTAAGCACCCTGCCGTTCAAGGGTGCCAAAAGTAGTACGCGCTTCAACCCAGAGACACTTAAACAGACCCTTCCCCACCTTCCTATTACCATCTCAGTAAAGGCATCTGCACAGCTTGTCTGTATCTGTTCAGCAGTCAGAGGGCTGTTCAGTGCAAAGGGTTTCTTCAGTCCTCTTTCATTCCGAACTCTAGTTACTGCATATCTCAAAGCAAAGAAAACAGAGCATCCCAAGAAAAGTCCTGCCTCACCTATCCCCTGAAAAAGAAGAAAGTCAAATAGGTGTAGGTTTTGAGCAAATGAGGAGTACATACCGTATCAATATAAACTAAAAAAGCTTAAAGGTCAGTGACTTAAGAAGTGTTTCATCCTTCAGTAAAGAAGTTTATTTTAGACTTGGTTGAAGCAGGCTTAGATACTTCTTGGTAACTGCTTCCAGGGAGCTAAAAAAATTTATTTAAAATATTGGCTATTGACTTTTACAATATTTTTAGCTTATTGCTGAACTGAAATTTAGAGTAACTGGCAGATAAAATTAAAACAATCCAAACCCAGATACAACTAAGAAACACAGCCTGAACTCATGGTAATTCCCAGCAGACAAACACTATTGACCTCAGAGTGGGCTTGACATCCTCCCACTGGTTCTGACATAACATTCGCATTTGTTCCTTATCTCAAAGACAGGCCACATCTGTTGACGCGGAAGTCACGGACACTGCTGACGATCAATGTGATCAAGCAAATGCCACTTTATTAACGCACTAACGCAGTTTATATACAGTTCACAACATCCTTGTTTTCTGAATGCTCTATATTGATTGGCTATTAACAACAAACACACGCAGTCCATGCTCCTGTTCACACGCTGTTTTCCTTTGCTGTTTTGCTCTTCTTCTCCCCACCTGCAGCCTGGGTTTGTTTCTGTTTTCAGTCACATACACCAGCCACAGCTCCTTGTTTTTCTTTGCTTCAGCATATTCTCACAGCTAGTGACCTTCACAATGTCCTTCACAAACTCTTGTCAAGCGAGGCCTAAAACTTGTCTAAAAACAGGCCGTCTGGCTTGTTCGAAACATGTCTGCTGTTCTCTAAATATCCCACACACATCCACACTGATCCCACAGTCCTCTCAGTGCTGTGGTACTGAGCATTTTCATCTGAACAGGATGGGGATACTGCAATTGAATCTTAACCCACCCCCTTGCTAAAATCTGAGAACCAAATGTCTTCCCTGAATATGCTGCATGAAGACAGAATCACGCCTTCTTGCAGCGAATTTTAAGGGTAATTCTAGGTGACAGGTTCACAGAAAAGGATAAAAGCTCTGTTTGAAGAGGAATATTAGTATTAGCTCTCTATATCAGCTTCCAATGAACTATGTAACTCCTTCGCCTAGGTTATAGTTTTTCAAACATGTATGTTTCTAATTATATATTGAGACAGCTTTAAATAATTTTCTGTTCTATTTTACTATATTCTAAAATCATATCTAATACTTAAAACAGCTGGAAATTTGCAGAATTACCATCATCTTGATTTACCATTGCTACTTATATGCAAATGGCCAGAATATTTGCTGGTGTAAATTGAAGCAACAATTACACCAACTGAATACGTGAGCCAACCTCTCATGTAAGTATACACACAGAGTCCTATTTCTTACTGCATAACACACATAAGCAAGCTGCACACTCTCATTGTCATTATGATTTCTCCATCAATTTCTTTGGTATTTTTATTCTAACCATTTAGCTTATAACCACATTTTTTAAAGTATGGTTTTAAATTCAGCTTGCAGCTTCTGTGCATGGCCTGTTAACAAAACTACAAATTACTACTTGACGACGATGAAACATATGCATCAATATCCCATGTTATGTCTTCATATTAGCTTCCTTGGTGTGGTAGATAAGACAATTTTAGGAACACTTGTTTGAAATGATAAGAAGAGAAGCTGAAACCTTGTGTATATTTTATATCAGAGCAATTTCTCTGTTAGTCCTGCGATCTAAGGGTTAAGCCCTGTGATGGTTTGTTTACCTTGGATGCATAGATGGCATAAGGATTTTGGGAAGATGACAGAAGGGAAAACACTAAACTGTTCTGGAATATCACAAACAGCAGGGATCTTGTACTGATCCGGACCCCGAGTATAGAGGACTCCTTCTGGAGAGTACTTTAATTCCTCCATCGTGTACAGTCCAATGCCTTGAACAAAGGCGCCTTCGGTCTTTAAATAAGAAAAGAAATAGCATTTACGTCCTCATGTTTGGTAACATGCATGAAACTTTGGCAAGAACTGACTTGTATCACTAGCTGTTAGAAGACCATTTTCCATCCTGTTTGCCTTATGAGATTCTTCAACATTTTTGTGCTACCATGATGAGAAAAGATTTCACACTCCTCTCATACCAGGCAGACATGCTTCTGTGATGAAGTGAGGAGCTCTGTGGACCAGCCTGCCATGAATGAAGATGTTTCCCTGCTACCAAGTGGGGAAGGCAGGTCAAACAACAGAAGACTTTTGAGACAATAGATCATAAACAGAATTTAAGTCCCCCAGATAGCAGACATATATACATAAAGAAATACTACAGGTTGACACAAGGAGTCAAATTCAAGCTTCATTGATATTTATATAGCTCTGACACTAACTCAAATGAGGCCATTCTGCAGGCAAAGGACCTTCTAATACAATCTATGACTTGTAACATTATTTAGTAAGAAATTAATGTTTTCTGAACTAATGAGGTAATCTCCACTTCAGATAAGGCTGCCAGAACAGAAATAAGAAGATAGGAAATTCTTGGCACATACCTGTCCTATATCCACAGCTGGATTTATGCTGCTTCCAATGTCCATAAAAATGTCTGTTCTCAGGTTCTGTGAATAAAATTCAAATGCATGTTACTTGGAAAGATGCACGGAGTCGAGGCATTGGAACATAATGTGATATTCAGTGGAATAATACATCATAAGATAGAGGCCCCTCCATGTGCACAATTTCAAAGTAAATTCCAATATCCTGTTACAAGCGAAATAAGCTTGTTTCAACTTTAACAGATTAGCCAAAGACAGTCCTGCCAGATTCTTCCCATAGCACGAGCATATCACCACATAAGTAAGTACAGACAGAGGACATATGATCAGCAGTCTAAAACATTTAGCTGCCTTAGATGGTCAAAAACCTATAAATAGATTATTTGCTGGCATGAGGGAGAGAACAGGCAGAGAACATGTCAGGTGTTTACCATAACTCAGAAAGTAAACCCATATGATATTCATACAGATGTGCCAAAAAGCTGGTTAACACTGCGCAGCTTTCATTCTGCTCAATATTGTGGGGGACGGCAGCTGGACTGCTGGTAACCTGGCATTGGTTGAAGACATTGACCTTGACAAATTCCCAGTGTACCCTTAAGATGGGAAGTTGTGTGTACTGAGTTTGGACACGTTTGCGGAACTTTCTCCCTCAACATCCGGGGGGATGAGCCCAGCCAGAAGCTGCTAATTGTTACCCAATTAGAATGTGAAAAACAAGTGTTTGACCTATAAGCAAAGGCCACGCTACCTTCTTCTAGTACCTTTGACTATGTATAAAAGGCACACCCTTTCTGTAATAAAGGAGCCATTTTTGAGCCATTCTAATACCATTCAGTTGTGTCATGTCCGTCTCTACAACGACACAATATGTCTACTATCATGTGAAGACAGGTGACTTATTAGTGCGAAACTTGAATGGTTGTTGGAGCATCCAGTGATACAAACCTCAGTCACATTGTTTACAAAACTTCCATGACACTCAGTTATTACCTTGTGATCTCCTGTTAGACAGTTAATTTCAACCTCTGAACAAGAGGCTCCATAAAGAAAATATGTGAATGGCTGTCCTTCCCCTTTCTCCCAATCCATGTTTTCACTGTAACCTCTGACAAAGGTATTTGAATCATTATAAAGCAGATGAACACATGAAACTTTGAAAGTAGTTTAAGTGAAACCTTAAAATAGCAGGTCAGAACTCCAGCAGTTAAGTTCTGTGAAATCTTACAGTGCACTAGTAGTTAGGTTTGGTGGATCTGGTTTTTACATAAAATTTAGCAGACAAACAACTCAAGGCCAGCCGTATCCTGGGATATATCAAGAAGAGTGTGGCCAGCAGGTCGAGAGAGGTGATTCTCCCTCTTCACTTTGCTCTTGTGAGACCCCACCTCAAATACTGCATCAGTTCTGATGTCCCCACCATAAGAGGGACATAGATCTGTGGGAGCATGTTCAGAGGAGGCCACAAATATGATCCAAGGGCTGGAGCACCTCTGCTACGAGGAGAGGCTGAGGGAACTGGGATTGTTCAGTCTTGAAAAGAGAAGACCCCAGGGAGACCTAATCGCTGCCTTCCAATACCTGAAGGGAACCTACAGGAAGGCTGGGGAGGGACTTTTTACAAGAGTGTCCACTGATAGGACAAGGGGAAATGGGTTTAAGTTAAAGGAAAACAAATTTAGATTGGATCTTAGGAAAAAATTCTTCAGTATGAGGGTGGCAAGACTCTGGAATAAACTGTCCAGAAAAGCTGTGGATGCCCCCTCACTTGAGGCTAGATGAGGCCTTGAGCAACCTGGTCTAGTTAAGGGCAGCCCTGCCCATGGCAGGGAGGTTGGATTAAATGATCTCTAAGGTCCCTTCCAACCTAGGCCATTCTATGATTCTGTGATTTCAGTTCAGGAGGTTTTATAACTAGCATAATCCCAGAAATAGACTGACAAAGACATGGTAATCAAGTACACAATACAAATTTAAGGGAATTCAGGAAAAGGGAGGAAACCTGATCAAGACCTATGAAAGAATAACTTACAAGTGACAAATGAAAGTGACAAAACTGCCTACAGGATGAGTGAGAGAGTTAAAACAGGAATATTGAAATAAAGGTGTAATTACTTAGAAGGGTGTGGGACTAACTGAGGAGACTATAGTAGTCAGGACTGATGAGGTAAATTGAACAGACACAAGAGAAAGGTAAAATGCAGTATCTCCCAACGATGTGAGCTATGTTCTGTTTTCTAATTGCATGTGACTGAAATGTCTTTGTTGAGAATATTTGAAATTGTACCCCGTAAAACAATTATTGAATAATTCAGAGCACTGAACCATACATTGAAAAAGGCATATGCAAAATTCACATTTTCAACTTCTCACATCCCATCTACCTCAGATGGCATGGAGGTTCTTGGATATGGAGATTATAACTGGATAAGAACTAGTTCAATGCAGATTTTGAGGCTCAGTGATCTGCAGATGTTTTTGGACATCATTAAATGTCAATAACAAAGTATGACTGTTGCTCATTGCTTTGGAGATGTCAACATTCCTAAAGGGCTGCATAAGCAGAAAACATACTTGAACAGACTTAGCAGCAGGAAGGGACATTTTGTTTGAACTTTTTAGACAAGTATGAGTTTGTGAAGTGCCTCTTTGACTTACTCCAGACTGCCTGAATACCTGAAAAGCTGCTATTGGTAAGTAGGTACATATAGGTGGAGGGAGAGAAGATAAAAGGCACAGCAAGCTAAGAGAGAAGCTTTGCTTTGAATACCACCTGAGTTATAGGACAGGAATTTTTCCATTCTTGCTCTTTATAAACACTGAAAAAAAATCAGAAAAAAAGGGCCATGAGACTGCAATGAGAGAGAGCAGTAGGAATTATGTTTAAGATTACTGTGTCCTACAACAGCATGCTGTTGTGAGTCAATCCATATCTAAGGGTGTATAATGGTAGAAATTTTCTGAGGCTCCAGAAGCAAAGAAGTCAAAACAATGACCTCAAAACTCAGGTCAGTAAGTAAACCCCTTCTCCTATGAGCAAAGTCCCCCCCTAGCTTTCAATTAGTGCTGAATCATGGAATCTGATTCCTGAGTTAGTTTAAAAAAAACACCGAAATATAAATTACCATGAGCTTTCTCAACTAGACATTTTAAATTCTCCTTCCTCTAAAGAGAAATAATCCTAAGGTTCAGATCTATATTTAAATGGGCCTAATTTTTCAAAAGTGCACCACGCTGCTAATTGCAGGTGTGCTCTGGATAAATATTCTAATGCTGCCACTTGTTCTTCCTGTCACACAACTTGGTGTGATAATGTTTCTGGGTAAAAGTGCAAATAAGCTGTAGTACAGCAATATTTATGGTTTATAGCAATACAGCCTCCAGTAAATAAACTATATCCCACTCTGCACACCTACTGTTATGGGCAGCAGTCACTTTCTTGATGCTTTCTGCTTTGCTAAGTGCCAAATCATAGAGCAAAAATGGGACAAAGTATACTTGTGGTACTTTCTAGAGTTCACATAGGACTAGGTATAAATTGGCACTTAAACTTTATACTCCAGTGCCCCATTACATAAAGCATAAGCTGGAAAATATCTTCTATGCACAGCTATCTTCAGAAATCAGTCCTGGTCTAACCTATGCATTTTTAAGGAACAAAAATATATTACCTAAAGTAGCCAATACCTGAAAGACTCAGACTGTGTTCAAAAGCTTCTTTAATCTGTAAAATAGAGCAGTGTTTGTGGTAAACCAAGACAAGAATCAGGAAGGAATACAGCATAAATATATTTACTTAATTTACATATATTTATTTATTTACTTATAATTACTTAAAAAGCAAACTGTAACAAACTGTAAAGAAAGTAAGACCAGTTGAGCTAAGTGCGTTTAGCTGCACATGCCTAATGCTGTAGTGTTAAATCTCCTGTGCATGAGCAATCTGAATTTTTTTGGCAATACAGTAAGACCCATCAACAATGGTGTTCTTGCAGAATCTTTATTACTGCTAATGCCATAATCAGAAAGGGCCCTTCTCAGTTTTTCTGCTCACATTCAGTAGAAATGGGTCCCTCTTTGTCAATTGGAACAGGTCTGGTTGATAAGCCACTGAGATAAAAGACCTGCGTGACCTATTTGCACAAAAATGACAAACGATAAGAGAATGCTCTTTGCAGTGTTATGTTGGTAGTATAAATGACAGTATGAGGTTCTAAATCTACTCCTTTTCAGCGATTTTCATGTTAGACTTACTCAGTTTAGAAGTCAAGAAGTTATTTTGAGTTGGTTTGTTTTTTAAAAAAAAAAATAATTGTAATTTATTGACTTTGCAAGATGTAAAGTTACTTCTCAGCATATATTAACATTCTTTCTTAGGTCAGCCATTTCTGCTGAATGTGTCTGAATTATCCAGATTAATTTGGCACCTGTAAGAGGAGATTCTCTTTGCATACACAGCTGTTAGTTATCAAGCTACCACATGTACTCCAACATGTATTCTACTTCCTATTGATAGGAATTACTACTGCCAAGAAAGTGTTTACACTTTCACAGTTACTATAGTATTTAATCACTTGAGGAGAAACACTCTAGCCTACTGGATCTGTAAATGGGTCAAAACAGGGACTGTCCTTTTCATTAGGCCACAGACAACAAGCAGTATTGGAGACGAAGACATAACAAACAAGTTTTCTTTTAACATGTCAATACATAGGACTAGATTGTCAGCCACATCATCATAAAATAGTTGATATTATAGCAGGAAGTTTTAGTTAAGAAAATTAATTTTCTAGCACTAAAATTCCATTCCAGTTTCAAGTGGACACCAGATAGGGAGCAGTAGCTTTAGCACTACTCCTCTGTCACTCTACTGCCAACATAGCTGATATTATAAAAATAATTACATATTAGAGCAATGGGAGCAAGGATTCTTGCTGCCTTTTATGCAGTTCTGTAATAGACTACATATGGGAGAGAGATGGAAGGAAGAACCTGAGAAGACTTCTCTTAATTAATTTGATAAAAATAAAGAACAGCCATGTAGGAAAACTGACACTGTACACATACTGACAATCTTTTGGCAACAGTTTGCCTGAGGGTAGGTTGGGGTGGGTGATGTTATTGCACAAGCTGGTATTTTTTGTACATTAAAAACTTCTGTGCCTCCAAATGGGACTTCACAGATCACCTCCTGTCCTTTCCAGCTAGAAGGATCTGGGGATTGTTTCCCACATACCTAAACCAAGCATCTACACTCCATCTTCCTGTGTAATAACCTGTTTCTACAGTTTTTAACTTTAGGATTATTAGGCTGAATGGACCAATAGACCACAACACATAGATCAAGTTTCTGCAAGCACACAAACACATTTAGTAGGATTCACGTCTTACCCAGTCATTCCATGTCCCTTTTGGATTCTTGTCAATTATAGGCTGCAGGCGTTTCAGAAGAGTTTGACAAGCATCCTGGTGAGAAATCAGGAGAATATAACACAAAATCAACACAGATACATTTGCTACTATGCAAGACATGTTCTGGTTTCTACTTAATTAGTGTATGCTTTACTGTCATCTTGGTTTGAAAAAGTATGATAGGAGGTGTCATTTTAACTGCACAGACATGCAAACCTTACAAAGAGTTAAGTTACAAGGGCTGGAATCTGCATGAATTAGTAGATGCAGTGATATTATTGGTAATCTCACACTTGACTTCTATGGGATCACTAATGCTTAAAGTTTTTCAGGCATGGGACAAGGTGTTTTGTCCAACTAAATACTGCTCTTTACCTTCACAGCCATGCCATTGACATCCGTCCCTGCGGATCCAGCTGAGGCGCATGCGTTGGGAACAGTGGTTGTGCTTGTTTCACAGAAGTGAATCCATGACATGGGGATGTTCAATTCCTGACTAGCAACCTGTTTCAGGAAAAAACAATATATTCTTCTCCGGTTTAGAAACATTCTAAATGCTCAAGCAGCTACTCAGTACTTGCTAGAAGTCAGTGATACCAGGAAAGAAAGAGTCTTAGCAACTCCTTTTCCAACCTCCAGCTTAAATCATTCTGTCCCATTTCTCAGTACAAGAAACAGAAAAAAGTGCAAGGTTTGAGCTGTACTCAAACTCCGGACTCCAATACTCGGTTCTCAATTTTGCTGCTTATATTCTGTATGACTTAGGGCAAATTATGCAGGCCCAGATCTCAAGCTTACATTGATGTGATAAATACTTTCACAGATCTGTCTCTCAATTATTCATTGAACAAATATGATCATAATAATGTCTGTACTGTCTACTAACCTGAATACTGACTGTCTTTTTTTTTTGCCAGGAGTTTTGCTGGATCACCCTCTCAAAATCTTATTTCTAATAAGCCTCTTCATATACCATTGGAAGAACAAAATCGAAACAATCCGTTTTTAGTTTCTGCTCTCTCTATGACTCAATGAAGGTGTCTTTGCTGTCTAACTCTGTTAACGCAGAGAAGCAGTGGCTGTGCTCTAAAGGCAAATATCCTACTGGTACACTAACTAACCAAAAGAACCTTCAAACTGTTTATCTGCATGACAGGTAAAGCCCATGGTAGCATTTGTTTTGATCATTCGTTACCTGGATCATTTTTGTATGAATACCCTGTCCCATTTTAATTTCACCACGTGTCAGAAGCACAGACCCATTGGTGTAAATATGAACCAGCGCAGCAGCCTAAAAAGAAAAACAAAGTCAAGATTAGATTACTGAGAAATGTGTTGTAGATGGTCACAAATTGATGAATCAAGAGACAGGCATAGTTTAGAAGTATATTTTAATTTACCTGCTTAATGCTTTTCAACAGGAAGCAAAAATTTGGATTGCTAGACCCTGCTATTTGTCTATAACGAACTTCAAAAGAAAGAGGTATAAATCCTTGGAGGTCTGCTTTTTCTGTTGATAGATCCTTAAATAAATCTACACCTTGCAATAGTATCTCAGTGGTTCAAAAAGAACTTGGAGGACCTTCCTCATTAGTGGCTGCACATGCAAATTACTGCAAGTTCCATTTTCTCTCTCCCTCATGTCTGAGAGCCTTTGGACACAGGTGTTCCACTAGTGTAGTTGGGCAGGCTGTCAGCATTAGACACAGCAGAAAGGTTTTGCATGAGGTTTTCCTCCTGGACTCAGTTGCAAAAAGACCCTCTGACTTAGTCTGGAAGAGATACAGCCAGTCTGATATGATCCAGGCCAGCCAATTGTTTTGCAAGTGAAAAAATGCTGTCTATTCCAGAAGCATTGGACACCTATATAAAAAAAAATACCACAACCAAAACCACTATTATCCATCTTTTCCTCCTTAAACTTAGTCTTTGATGACAAAGGGTTAAGTCTTTAAGAGTAGCATTCCACAGTACCCCCACGGTTAGCAAAAGTAAGCTCAGAAGTATTTCTAAAATAGATAGCTTATGCAATGAACACTCCACCATCACTCCTCACAAGCCTTTCATGAAAGTTTTCAGCTCCTCTACACCAATACCACTTCACAACAGATCGGACTGGCCTTTAAGTGGGCAGGGTCCCAGCTGCCTGCATCCTGAAAACCAAACAGCTTTACTCTCAGCTTGAAGAGAGCTAGACACTACTGTGGCCTTCAGGGAACAACCATTAGGAGGATCAGAGTTTTCCAGAAGTTGAAAGATTACGTATTTGTTTTGTATCTGAAGGTAAATAACTGTAACCTTCCATGGATAAAAAGCTTAGCTCGCTTATTCTTTAAAGAAACTAACCTGAGGAAGAAAACATGTGCCTAGTCCAAATGGAAACTTCATTGGTAAAATGGCAATCCCTTTTTTCTTCCAGTAATTTTGTTTGTTAAACTCATCAACAGCTGTTTTCCTACTGTAGTATGCAGATTTCTCCATACATTCATTCCAATACCGTATTAAGTTTTGTGGATCAAGCTTTTGTTTGAAGTGTGTCTGCTCGTTCTCCTTATACATATTTATTTCTCTAATCTGAAATAATAAAATTAACAGCCATCACATAATCCTGTTAAAGGCAGACTGACCATTCAGGGAGACTAGTAGACAAGAAGATGATTACTCTGTGTTTTTTGAAGAATTAGCAGTTTAGTTCAGTTTGTAAGAGCATGCTATTCATTCAACGACCAGACATTGATTTTAAAAAATATGAATTTTAGCACAAATTATGTTTAACTTAGAAAAGATTTTTTTTTCAAACAGTTGAGCTAATCTAAAGGATTTTAACTTTCCAACCACATAGACTTCATTTCACGAGAGAAGACACCTTCATTTCATCACCTTTTCTGATGATAAACCTGTTTTGTCTGCAACTGCTGTTATCCAAGTTTCTGTCACCAGTGCTGACTGGGGAAAGCCAAACCCTCGGAACGCTGTGTTTGGTGGCAAGTTTGTTTTGCAGGCAAAAGCCTGGCATCTCAAGTTGGGAATCTTGTATGCATTGTCCAGTTTTAACAAGGCTACTTCTGCCACCTGAGGTAGGGGACAAAAAGGTCTAGTTAAATGTCAGAACAGTGCTTCTTTCGAATTCACATTTAAATCTTTCTTAACTTGAGACAAGCAGCTTAAAACACAGCCAGACACGTTTATAATGGGAAAATAAGCCTGAGAAAACCCTCATGAAGTCAATACATAGAAAAAAGTGTTTCACTGAACTGAATAAAGAAAGATTAAACTACTAGGTGTCCCACAACCCACAGTGCTTATATCAGAAGGCTGTATGATTAACAACACATGTGCAAGGGAATTTGGCCTTTATCACTATCCAGCTTATGATTCCTCCACATTACAATATTTTTCAGCTTACAAAATCCTTACCAGGACAGAGTCATCAGGGGTGCATCCTCCATTAATGTAGTATTTGGTATCCACAGCTTTGATTCTACCATCATTCATGAAGCCAACCTAGAAGGATCAACAATAATCTACTTAGATTAATTTATTCAGTGTTTATATTTTGAAAATGAATGTAACCCACATAACTAGGCTCACACTGTACTACAAATTTTGCGGCAGCACTCACTGAAACTATAGAAGAGCAAGAGAGAAAGAAAGAATGTTCATAAGATATTGGCTTTCCCACCTGGCACCTGTGATGTGAGTAAGTACAGCGTGCAAGAAGCAACATCAGCCCATTGGGAAGGGAAGGAGCAGGGAAGCCGAGTGGCTTCCTGCGTATGGGCTGAGACAGCTGGGAAGTGTGTGAGTGTGTGTGTGCGATCCAGGAATGCTCACTGCAGGCAAAGGTAAATCCCACTGACTGTAAGAATCGTGTCTGGCAGGTGGAGAATGCATTTGTTTTTCCTAATGAATAAAAGTTATCTTTATGTTGCATCTCTCTCTTTGTCTACTGCCAGTAACAGCTCCTGAGTTCTCAGCATGAGCCACAGCTCATTTTCAACTTATGGGAAGCATCTTATAAAACCTCTCTTACTTTACCTATGTTGTGGAGATGGAGAAGAAGACACACATTGTCTTAATGAATAGTTACGACTGATGACAGTGATTGAGCAGAGAACAGATTAATTTCCTCCACAGGCTGAGTTTTCCTGTATGACACCGTTTCTGTGAAAAACTAACTGCTCCTTTGTGTGAACCCAACCATACGGATGGTTTAAAATAAACCTCTGCAGAAGTCTGAGCTTGTTTGGCTTCCCATTGCCACAAAGCAAGACAGATAAAGCTATAAAGGGAAAAAGACACCAAGTGACTAGCAAAAAACAAAACAAAATCCTGCAGAGATGGAGGCAGAAGCAGAGAAAAGGCTGTACAGCAACCTTCTCTCTAAGTTTCCCAGCTAGTAGTTGTGTTTAAAAATTTAATTGATTACACTAATTTACATTAATAGAACAAATAGTCACCAGCAACACTGAAATACTTATTCACAGAATACAGGCAGGTATTTTTTCACTGAAGTCCTGTGGCACTAACTTTATATTTACCAGTAAAATGATGTCGCCCACCAGTGATTAACATATCATCCCCTCGACTGAGGATAAGACGGACTGCTCTGTTGGTTCTAAATCATTGAAAGAAAAGTCAAATTTCGTTCAAAATATGAGAGGTTTTTAACAAGATTGCTATTTATCATGTATCCAGATCCAGCCATGCATCTAAACATGCATTTAAACTGAACTGAACTTTAACAGGCTTAAATATATGCACAAAGCTATGTCCAGAGTTCATATTTTTTACATTTACAATCACGTCAGATATTTCATTTCAGCTACTGAAAGCCAATGGGACAACTCAGTGCAAAATTATTCTGAAGAAATTGTTACTTCAGTGTTAAGAATGAACTGTGTGAAGTGAGCTAATGGCAGTTAGCATTCAATCTTTAGCAAGAATCAGTTGTCTCTTAGCTACTCAGAATTGTACTGAAATAGGGTGCCTTGTAATAGAAAAAACAAACATGGATAATAAAAAAAAATTAGTCTGCAAATGTATATATTTAAAACAGTGGCTTTTTAAGAAGAAGGATGTAAGACGTAAAAGAAAGTTCTAACATAAAAGCAGATTGTTTAAACTGTAAAAAAAGATTATTTTTAGAATGGCCCAGTTAATCCAAAGCACAGATAACGTAGGCAAAAATAACCAAGAGCTGTCTGTACAACAGGGATAGTACTGACGAGAGCAATACATGAAGCTAACCACTCAGATTACGAGATCATTTTGGCTAATTGTCAGTATCGTCCTGCCAAAGCTGGAGGGAGGGGGATGGAGCTTTATGTGTTGAGGTTCCTAAACTAATTCAAGTAGTATTAACAAAACTATAATGTCTAATAGATTTAAGGTAATTTTGTCTGAAAGATGTTGGGGACTGAAGGAGAACTACTTGTTCTGAAAAGCGGTTCCACTCGTGAACTCTTTCATCCTGCTGTGCCTGTCAAGTTCCCGTCTGGATAGTTAATGTTATGTTTGGAATGTGAGTACAATTAATTGGAAAAGGAGAAAGCATTTTAGCCAAAATACAAAACCTGTTCACCACACTTTCTCTTCATATCCCAGCACACACATACTCCATTCGCTTACTTGTTTGCTGGCACTGCAGCAAGTGATGCCAGTAAGCCAGCTTTCAGGATTTTCCCACCAAAAGCTCCGCCAACCTGTTTAACGTGGCACATGATTCTGTTGGCTGGAACACCTAAACTTGCAGCTACCATTTCCTGTAAAACCAGTTTTAATCTTTTATGCCAATTCAAACTAAGCCTAAAAGGTAGGTTCTGAAATAAAATCCTTTCCTAGAAAAGGGTTCCATAAATGTTTTAGTTTTGTTGTGGTTTTTTTTTTCTTTTCTTTTTAACAAGCCAAATGAAAATATTTTTTTCTTTAATCTAGGTTAAAAAGCAAGAAAAAGATAACAGCAAACACTCAGCAGTGTTCACATTTAAAATCTCTCTGAAGACTCTGAAATGGCCATGGAAGAATAATACCCTTGGATTTCATTATCTAAACAGCAAGAAGCTTCAGGTATAAGAAAAAGGGATTAGAATACAGTTTTAATTATTTTTATTAGTACGATCAAAAAGCTGATTTTAATTTTTAATTCAAATAAACCCATTTGGTTTTTAATAATCTAAAATCTTGTTATTCTCTCTTGAAATCGTTTTCTCAGACACAAAGTTCTTTATGCTTCTTGGCTACTTGCAATGCAATAATAATGGAAATGATAAAAGATGTCGAACTGGTCTTTGAACACAAAATGCCTGTGCTGAGTCTGAAACACTACAAGTTTCATGCACCACAGCTATTGCTGTGTAAACCACACACTATGCCAGCATTTCACAGAATCATAGAATAGCCTAGGCTGGAAGGGACCAGCCTCCCTGTTGCCAGGGATGCCACCTCTTGACTAGATCAGGCAACACATGGGGACCGAACGGGACTGGCTTTACCACTGAGCATCATGAAAATGATCAGAGGGCTGGAACATCTCTCATGTGAAGAAAGACTAAGAAAAGAGAATGCTCCAGGGAGACCTTACTGCGACCTTCCGGTATATAAAGGGCTCTTGTAAGAAATGGACTTTTTACCAAGGCAGAACAAGGGGCAATAGTTTCAGACTGAAAGCGGCGAGGTTTAGATTGGACACAAGAAACTTTTTAAAATGAGAGTGGTGAGGCACTGGGATGGGTTACTCAGAGAAGCTGAGGATGCCCCATCATTGGAAGGGTTCAAGGTTAGTCTAGACAGGGCTTTGAGAGACTTATCTACTGAAAGATAATCCTGTCCATGGCAGGGGGGTGGATTAAATGATCTTTAAAGTTTCCTTCAAACCCAAATCATTCTATGATCAGGATTTTGGCATGGAGGAGCAATCTCACCTACAGTTATTAGAGCTGATCAAACCCTCAGCAGACTCTGACTTTTATTTCCTCCTTACCCTTGCAGAGTAGTGGTTAGCGTTAATCAGGATGCAGCAATACAACACGCAGCTGCTGTTGGATAATCTGTATGTGTAATTTCATGTACCTACTCCTTTTAATCTGTTAAAATGGATTTGTAAACCAAACTTAAAAAGCTGTATTGTCACAGGTTCAACCAGTTTCTCTGCAAGTGCTCTGTATTACCTGAATAGTTGCTGGTTGCTATGTTGACACATACACATCCATTTCTTTATCCCCTCCTTTTGGAACAGCAAGCACACTCTGAGTCTCCATGTAAAAGTGTTCCTGTCCCCCAATGCAAATTTCCCCTGATCCAAGGAGAAAAACACAAGTGTTACTCAGGGAAAAGGACAGAGGAAATAAGGCAGGAAACAACTAACTACCCAAAATCATGTAAATTATAGTAATTGGCTGTCCTCTCTTATTATGCTTCTTGTATGAAGGAGCAACATTTAAAAATAAAACCACCAATGAAACTCTTTGCAGGATTAAATTGGTCTTGGTCCAGTGGCTTCAACAGAACTTAATTAATAGTGCAACACTATTACCTACAAGTGGCGACACTACTAAATGAAACATAGATACATTGAACAAAGTATAGACATACTGGCCCAGGATACGAAGAAGGTCAGCAAGGGGTCTGGACCACAGGACGTATCACAGGAAGCTGAAAGAATTGGATTTATTCATCCATAAGAAAAAAAAACTTTAAGGGGAGATCTTATTGCTGTCTACAACTACCTAATGGGAGCGTGTAGAGAAGAACAAGCCAGATTGTTCTCAGAGATGCACAGTGGAAGGATAAGAGGCAATGAACAAAGGAAATTCCAACTCAATATAAGTAATTAAAAAAAAAAATCACCAGGAAAACGGTCAAATAGGGAAGAGATGCCTATAGAGGTTGTGGAACCTCCATCTTTGGAGGTGTTCAAAACCTGACCAACACAGTCTTCAGTAACTTGTTTTAACTAACTAACTGCACTTGCTTTAAGCAGGAGGTTGAACGAGATGACGTGTTTCCAACCTAATTATTTTGTGATTCTGTTTCAAGTACAGAGGATGCAGGAAGCTTGAATGTAGTAGCAGGAGCACAAGAACACTAGGTTTAATCACTTTCTTCTATGTGACCAACAGCTTTCTCAGGCCTAATGGCTATATGGAAAAAGGTAAAACTGAGACTCGAAGAACAGACAGACAAACCCAAATACTGACAATAACTTCTCAACAAATATATTCTGCAGTTTACCTTCAATTATATTATCAACAGTTTCAAATGACTGATCAATATTTCCATGTTCTAATTTTCTTTTTGGCTCAAAGAATGAGTTGTGCTTTATATAGCCTCCTGCAGTGGAGAAAAAGAGAAATAGGGTAGGGGGTTTTAAGTATTTTATAGGTTCCCAGCTTGTTGTGGCATTTTAGTCTCAGGAGAAACATCATTATCTTCAGAGTTTTCAACCACCAGCTATCAAAGTCAATGAACAACTGTATTCCATCACTCTACTGTCGTTGTTGGTGAGTTTGTGCACTCAGTTCCAGCAATTCTTTCCTGATGTATCTTGTGTTACTGATGAAGCAGTTTTTGAAGGAAATGCATTCTATTTATTCAACCTGCTCTTCCCTCATACATTTACTAAGTGACAAAGAGAGCACAGAGTAAGAATGAACCCCATCATCCAAACAGAGATGCCATTAAGACTGGAAGAAATCACAAGGACCAAGTAAAATAGAATCTATTAAGTACGATTTGCTTTACTTGTAGTAAGACTTCAGTTGAATTTCAACAGTAAAGAAATATTAGTAAAATTAGCTAGTCATTAAAAAGAGACTATCATTTTTACACCAGAGAGACTGTTACACCCCACATATATTACAGATACAAGCTGTAAAGTGGCTAACAGAATTAATGCTGGTTCTCTACAAATGTGTCCCTTGTTCCTTAATTCCATTCATCTCTTAACACAGTGTTAGTCCATTTCGCCTATGACTCCCACATCACATTTCTGAAATACTCTAAATCCCTAACATCTCTCCCCTGACGTTCCTGCAACACTTCCTACAGCTCCAGCCTAACTTTCTTAGGTTGCTAACCAGACAACAGGAACAAAATGCTACAGATAATCAGGAGCTGATTGTTCAGGCAATATAAACACATTGATTGACCAGTTACCAAAAGATTTATAAACATCCAGCATGCTCATTGCCTTTCCCCAATGGGAATATTAACTTATTTTCTGCTCTTGTGTTTATTATTATGAAACTTATGGTCCCTTAACAGCCCTGAGACTGTCACTTATCTATCACAAGTGGTCAAAACCATCCAAAAGGTTGAACAGTTATCAGTTAATTGGATGTTCATAATCTTCTTGTTTCCTTAGAAAATCATGTTTAAATAGCAACTGAAGTGTGTAAACTGCTTAACCCATTAATTATACAGATAAAACAATATAAAAAAGCAAGAAAAATTATGACTACCTCAATTGTTAAGATGACTGGTTCCAGCTCTTCATACTCTATCTTCACTTTCGCATCTGCTTGTCTGGCATGAGCATCCGAATGCGCAACCACAGCACAGACAATCTGACCCACACAAACCACCTATAAAATACACATTGCTTAAGAGAACAGTGGATTCAAGTTATTCCCATATTTGCTGCTGATACTCTTTTTTTCCCCATGTCACCACTGTTCTTGTTTCCTTTTTAGAATTTTGTTTTGGCTTAGGATCTTCATGTTTTTTAGATGAAGCTAACAAATTATCAGAAATACCAGTATGACTGAGGAATCAAAGAAAACACAGTACTCAAAAAAGGGTGATTTCATGGAAATATACTCTTCCCACAACTCAGATGGTTTTGTGAGGTTTAATCTGTGTTCTTCTAATTTATATATTTTCTCTAAGCAGAATATAATGCACGTCA
Source organism: Apaloderma vittatum (assembly GCF_000703405.1). Taxonomy (NCBI): domain Eukaryota; kingdom Metazoa; phylum Chordata; class Aves; order Trogoniformes; family Trogonidae; genus Apaloderma; species Apaloderma vittatum. The sequence goes on from NW_009722903.1 coordinate 22,942, forward strand.
GCTATTTTGAAGCTGAAAAAGGAGTAGTGAAGAATTTACCTTGTTATATGCCTAAAGAAATTCCCTGATGTTCACATAATATAGAAATTTAATATAGAAATTTAAGTGTTCATCATAAAAATCTGAAGTAAAACAGTAAAAATGAAGAAAATTAGTTTAAAATACTGTAGTTATACCTTGTTTCTTGCAAATATCATCTCTGGATCAGTGGCACTGGAGTCCTAAAACTCATTTGTAGCTGGTACATCGTTAGCTGTTATGACATCGAACACATCTGGTCCTTTTAGAGCCTCTGAGGTATCTACAGATCTGATTGGGATATGGAAAGTGTAATTCAAAGCATTGCACAGAGGAAGAAAAAACACTACAGAGGTGTGTTTCTTACACTGCCAGATCTGCTTATAGGTTCAGACATGTTTTTTCCTTCTATCTAGGGCATGCGAATAAGTGCAGGTCAAAGGCAATTTAAAATTCCACTAACTTGCTTCACTTCTAGGAAATACTCTAGATGCAACACTGGCCCATTAGACTTCATTGACTTAATAAAAGTAACTGCCCAATTATGATGTTGTGACTGCAACTTTCTAAGCCCTCACAGCCTGCAGAGGTATAAAACTGATACAACTAAGCATTTACAAGCCAAGAGTTAATGTAGAGAACTACATTAAAAATGTCCAGACCCATATAAATGGAGAATGAATGGGTGCAGAAGGATCAGAAAGAATGGCAGAAGGTCTGTAAGAATGGTGTGTTTTGATAGCACCTAGTTTAGCAGGTCATCAAGACACCAGCACATTTACATGCATCTTCTCTGCACACCCAGATCAGAAAACAAAGGAGAGTGAATAAATCCTTCTGACTCGCAGAGATGAGGGTGATGTCAGCTCCTTGGCGGTACCAAAAAGGGGACATCCAAACCCAGCATGTTATCACCAACGTAAGAATAATCCAGGAAATATAACAAGGACTCTACAGATAGCAATGCCAGTCCTCTCTGTCATCACAGTTAATCCTGACCAGACCACCTGGATACGTCTTGGTGCCTGGACGCTGGGCAGATAACTTAGATTGTGCATTGTCATGCCTGAACATTGAATGAACTGCTAGAATATGTGCATCTTGGCTGTACAAAAACATATGTGAAATGTTTTCTTTCAAAATAAAATCCTCTTCCTATCTTCCTCTTCTACAAGGCCTTAGATGAGCTTTGCTACCTTGTTGCTGCAGTGTTGCAACACTATTTCCTACATTTTGAACAATTCTGCTTTTTCTTAATAGAGTTGGGATTTCAAAGCTATGTTGCTGAAGCTGAATTTCGGAGCCTGCTTGCACTGCACAGTTCAGCACTTTGTGGAGGTATCTAGGCTAGCTGTAGGCTGGCTTACTGGCCAGAAACAGTCAGTAATATGGAGTGAGACAAATCCACTGGAGACAAATCTACCAGAGTTACAATATTGCTTCCAGAATGTGAGCCAGTGGGGGTACCAAGCACGGTGTTGTGTATACACGTAGCTTGTTAGTCTGTCCTAAAAATTTTAGACAGCAATTCATAATAAGACTTTCTTCAAATACACTTTGAACACTTACACAATCTTAGCGTGGGCTCTGGAACTAGTGACAACAACCAGGAAGAGCTCCCCATCCACCAAAGGAAGGTCATCAATATAAACTGCTTCAGTGGCATGTTTAATTCCAGACAGGTGCATGATTGGCCATCCTACAGGATCCTGTGGAGACTGACTTGGCTCTACGTCCTGTACAGGCGAAAATACACACCCCCACCCCAAACAGTAGTCAGAAAATCAGATGAATGAACAACTGCCTATTATCACCATCTGGTTCAATATTGAAAACGGATGTGGATGCAGGACGTGATTGTTCCTCCTGGAGATAGCTTCATTTTTTCTCTTAAGGAGCCTTCTGAGAGCCTTGCACAAGTTTGTCTACTTAGACTTTTTTTCCTTAATTGTTTACATCGAAGTGACACAAAACACACGTCTTTTTCAGCAGGACTTACTAATTGATGTAATGAAGCTTTGATAATTTTCCAAATTATTTTCACAAGATTCTGCTCTGTATTTTACCAGTGTCTGGTAACATACTTTGAGCTATTTGCAGTCTTCCTCACTGAAAGATTGTAACTGATCAATGTAAATCAGGGAGAAGGTATTGTTTAAATATTTCCTTCCTAATTTTATTTCCGTATACCTGTGTGTCAGTTAGTACCTTATTAACGTTCGGTTCCCATGTGTTGCCTGATCTAGTCGAGAGGTGGTTTCCCTGCCGACAGGAAGGCTGGATTAAAATGATCTCTAAGGTTCCTTCCAGCCTGGGCCATTCTATGATTCTATGATTAACCTTACTTTGCTAAGTCTTTCCTGAAAGCTATTTTGGCATTGCCAGTTAATTCTGCCACACCAACTAATTGTCTTCCAATTTCTGGGTTAGTGTTCACACTAACTTTTTCATCTTCTACATTTAGAACTAGTTAATCGATCATGACTTAAAACCTTTTTTCTTTTATAGCTTCTAGCACACAAATGCTCTGGCTACACATTTCTACCTTTCTAGCACACTGTCTACTATTAGCCCAAAGCCAAGAACAGATATTTTTCACTCAGTTGCCTGAAGTTCCTCAGATGGCTATCTCAGCCAAACCATCTCAATTTTTCCATTAGCAGCACAACCAAGTATTTATCTTTCAGGATATGCATTCTTTTTTCCCCTTAATTTCAAAAGCTTAATAATGTTCCGAAGAAAAACTCCAAACAAAAAGGACTTGCAAAAATTAGACAGAAATTTAAAGTGAAAACCCCCAAATTTTCTAGGTTTCTAAATAATTTCTGTTGCTCAGTACCAACTGATATGAATAACAAACTGGTTTTTTCTGTTGCCTAGTCACTTTCCTGCAGCTGAGGACTAACTGCTGAAAATTATAAAAGAACCAGTTCCTTTGATCCTGGCCCCTTTTATAAGTCTGTAAGGTCTTTTTTTTTTATGATACCTCTGAAAGAAGCTGAAGATGACTTGAACAGATTCAAAGCTAAAATGTTATTCTAAAAAATATCTGTCAATGAAAAAGATGTTTTGTTATATTTCATTTGAATTTTCTTTAGGTTTTCAAAAAGTTGAGCTTTTTACTTGTATACTGAGGCTATCAAAATATCAAAAAACGTTGCAGGGCTTCCCAACATGATTTCCTCACAAGGGTGAGCTCAGAAAGTCCAAAAGGTGTTCTTTGCTGCCCTCTACTGCTAACTTCTCTTTGAATACTCTTGTTAATTTAATCAGCTAAACATAGATTTATAGAATAGCCTATGCTGGAAGGGACCTTAGAGATCATCTAGTCCAACCTCCCTGTCATGGCCAGGGACGCCTTTCAACTAGATCAGGATACTCAAGGCTCCGTCCAGCTTGGCCTTGAACATCTCCAGGGAGGAGGCAGCCACACCATCTCTGGGTAATTTATTCCAAAGTCTTGCCGCGCTCGTACTGAACAATTTCTTCCTAAGATCTAAACTAAATCTATTCTCCTTCAACTTAAACCCATTTCATCATCACAGACTACATCTTGATTCTTAAATCTACAGCAAGACCTAAAAGCCCTCTGACATATTTAGGAAAGTGTATCTTGAGACAAGAATACTACAGTGATCGCTAGAGACTTGGGCTTTTCAATCTTTTTGATTTTCTTCTTCCTTTCTTCCAGTCGGGTTGTACGCTGCAATATGCCAAGCTGAAGCAGTCTGACAGCGGACTTGCTCAACACATTTATCTTCCGAGAACTGTTCAGAACATGTGAGTCTGTATGAGTCTATTTTTGCAGACAAGGTTTTCCTAATTGAGATACAGTTAAAATCAACCACTAAGAGCAGGTTGCCTTCAGTCCTTTGGGAACTTTGTGCCTGAGCTTCAAACAAAGGCATTAGCTTGAACTGTGACTTTTACCAAGTCTTACAAATCACAAGAACAATCTTAGAACAAAATAACTTGCCTGGTATATTTGGATAGTCTGGGGCATTCTGGTTTTGAAATCTTGTAGGACGCTCCTATATTCCATAGGTATGCTGGGGTAGCAGCAAGGATCCTGAAAAGAAAGTGAATTACAACTAAAACTTAGATTTTTAACATTCCAACTAAGAAAATAACAACCAAAATCATCAAATACAGGAAATTTCTTCAAGACTCTCACAAGCCAGAAAGACCCTAAAATAACAATTTTAAAACAATGTAGAGTTTTGAGATTTCATTAAAAATACTTGAAAATATATTGGATTCAATAAATATGCTTGTTTAAAGTAAGCAATATAAAGCAGGGATAGTTAAAAGAGCTTTGTTCTGGGATCTGGTCAAAACTGACTCAGAATCACTACTGGTAAGAGTAAATTACTTAGTAATGGTAATTAAGAGTGAAGAGCTCAAGGTAATACAGAAGAGAAAGGTGAAAGGGGTATTTTTCCTCATAAAAACAGATTTAAGACAAGAAAAAAGTAAATTACACCTAGAATGTATTGGGAAGTGAAATTTTAGAGTCCTCTCAGAGTCAACAACTCGTACAAGGAGGAAGGCTGGTCTAACACCTATAGTTGCTTTCCAAACCCTTTTTCTTGACTGTCTCTTCATGTTTTGAAGTACACACAGGTGGAGTAAGTTTGTATATTTCTGACCTATGTTTTCTTTTGGCCTGAGAGTGCAATACTGAAAAACTGTTGCATTAACATTACTCAATTTTTTTGTCAAGCCTAATGTCCAAGTGCACCTAGAAGCACATACATTCTTCAATAGATTTGAACCCCAAAGACAGTATTAGCACATTGTACAAAGTGCAAGCATCAACAGCTGGAAAAAAAACCCCAAGAACTTTCATTTGCTTGCACAGAAGCAGACAAGGAGAACTCACTTACTATTGCATTTAGTGACTGCAACACTTCCAGGTAAAATCTGTAGAAGAAATTGACTATCAAAGTTTTCTTATAGTCTACGTTTTCACCACTGGCTAAGCCTGAAAGAGCAATTTCTTTAAGAACTAGTTGGCAAGCTTCATCCAACATTTCTTCATTCCAACATCTGTCAGAAAGAATAATAAGATGCCATCAGACCAAGACTCAAAAAAATAAATACAAATTGCAATAATACATTTGTACTATAGACCACAGGTATAACCCTGCTCCTAATGAAGCCAAAATACCGATTTTCAATAATGGCCTGCAATTTTGAAAACAGCGTAACAGAACTAAGGTCCCTTAAGTCAATGGAACTGAATGGTATGCCACCCTTCTAAATATAAATAAATAAATACATAAATAAAGCCTATTACAGCTTTAAAGTCAATTTAGCAATCTTACAGATTATCACTATTCTGCAGACACCTTCATATATTTAAAGAAAAGTAGATAACGATATTGATGAAAATTGTAGATGCTTTCAAGGAATCTGATTAGTGCTGGATGGCTGTTACATTTTCTTGAAAGGCTATGTCCTTGAAGCATCTCAATACAGTTTATTCTTCATTGTTACACAACCCTAGATATCGAAATATAAATCTGTTTAATAATGTAAAGCAGCAAAAAATGAGTACTTCAACTAGTGAAACAGTTGCGTAATACACAGTAAACAGTTCAGTGGAATTCTGTTTAAATAAATGGTTTTATACTGCTTGAATTATTTGCAAATTTTTTTCCTGCAGAACTTGGAAAGGTGCTGCAAAGTGGGAGAAAACGTCAGGATTAACTTCAGAGATATCAGGATCTTGCAGATGAAGAGATACCAAAAACGTTAAGGCTTGATTTGCACTTCTAAGTTTATTGGGCACATCTGAAGTTCCCAAACTTTGTACCTATTGGAGCCAAACTGAAGGACTCATGAACACTGATACAAGGGGATTATCAAACCTACGGGATACAGCATCATTCACCAGTGCTTGGGTTCAGGTTCACATCTGACTGTGTGCACCTCATCCACCTATCTCACTGCTCTTATATCTCTCTGCATACCTCACACCAGAACTGCACCCACGTACGGACTCCAAAATGTAACAATCCTGAAAAGTCCTCATTAAGACTTGACCAGGTATTTCACTTGAACACAGGTGGCATCAGCCAGGCAAGTCAAATCTTTCTCTACCTTCATGCTCCAAGAACTTACACTCAAGCTCTTAAAGTCCCTTTTTTCAGAGATAGAGAGAAGGTGGAGAAATTGTACCTTCTGGTAAGTGTCCAACAGGTTTGTTTTGCACAGATTGTGGTGGAGACAACACCTCCATAGAAAATGCTTAAATCCTTTATTATGTCTGTACGTTCTTCAAAAAGGACTCTCATCCCAGCATTAGTTATTGCGAGAGCATTTTCCCGTCTTGGTGCTTGTCGAAATGCAGAGACATACTCCCCCTGAGCAAGATAAGACAGAAGTTGGCAACCTGCAGATGTGTAACTATCTGGAGTAGAACTTGTTATTGCACTACAAGAAGCAAGAGAATAGGAAACAAAGTGAACAAAATAAACTTCCTGAGCATTCAAGACCATGTACTTCCTTCTCTTGACCTTTCAGTAGATGTACATCTTCGATTTTCTAGCAGCCCATATGCAAGCTTCCACAATCTACACAGTTCAGACAACATATCGGTACTCAGGTAACGTGATCCATAATTCTCTCAGAGAACCCATTTCCACTCTTGCAAACACAACACTAGTTCAGCAATGTTTATGGAAGCACCATACACATGTCCAATCTTATCTCATTTTAAGAAAAATCATCAAGATATGACAATGTTTTACCTGCTTGACGCCAATCATAACACAGGAGAGCAGCCTGCTTTGGTAAGGATTACGGCACCGTGTCTGAGACCCCTTTCTGCAAGGGGTCTAGGCAATTGCTACTGCCCCCATCAATTTAGAGTAAACTTTTGTCTGAATATCACTCCTTATATATCATCAGCTACCTGCTGAGTTGTGGTTTTTGGCTGAAACTTGGCATGGCACTGATAGGATCAAACACAAGGACTTCAGAAAGTGAGCAGTAATGCTGTTACTTTAAACACTGGAATTATTCCCCCACCTGCTCTTTATTTCATAGTCTTTAACTCCACATAAAGCAAATCTAAACAAACTAGCAACTTACCTTTCTAGAATGGGGAATAAGGACAGAGACTAAGATCTCTTCTGATGTAATAGTATTGCTACCAACTCCACCTGCAAAAACATCACTCAAAGGAATCTGTTGCTCTCTTCATAAAACAAAAAAATCCCAAATGCAGAAACTTCTGCATAATTGTACAATTAACATACATCATTCATCATTAAACAATAACATTGACAAGTATTTTTCCTTTCAATGCCAGCCTGCACAGGAAGAAGTAACAGAAGTCACACAGTGTAAGTTTTTGTGTAACTGCTTCAAGAAATCTTGGCGCAGAAACAACCCCTTAAAGAACATGTGTTTCAGGGTGCTGAGTGGAGTATTACACGGTCTGAAATGGCAACATGCACTCTGTCTGGATACAGGGCGAGGACACAAGGCATCTAGAAGAGAGAGCATGCAATTCCAGGCCATCAGATAGCTCGTGTTTACCAATAATTTCACCAACCTTTCAATGGTAAAATAGTGCAGAAGAAAAGGAGCAGGCAGAGAAGAGTATATATACAGTGATGGAAGGAAGCTGAGGAAACGGGCATAGAAAATAGTGCTGGACCAGTGGCTCCTGTATCAGAAGTGATTACTAGTGAGGAATGAGAAGGCAGAGTTCTTCTCATGGCCAGAGTGTGAATGAAAACTAGGACAAAGCACCAATTACAGGAAAAAATAGTACTGGGACAGTGGGGAGGTAGTATACAGCTACTCAGATTGCGAAGTTTTGCGAGTGCTTGTAGTAATTCACTGCCCACAGAGGTACATGTGATCTGGTTAGTCTGAATGCTTACCCTTGGCATAAGAATCTTTGACTTGTTGTTTGCTAATTGCTGCTCTTGCGATCTTGTGTGAGAGTGGGAAAAAGCTTCCTTAGTAACCTGTTTTTATTTCCTCTCTCCTGTTGCCTATCGAGGCGTAACGACCT
>NW_009722904.1:0-2803 GCF_000703405.1 Apaloderma vittatum
TGCTCCCGTGTCTGTCTGTCTGAGTAGGGGGGGTGTGTGGTGCAGAGGACCCCAGAGACCATTGGGCCCTGTCCCCTCCTGCTGTGGCCGTGGTCCCTCTTTGGCCCCAGTTTGGCTGAAGGCGTTGCTGATGGGCAGTTTGGGGGGGTCGGTGCTCCTGGGTTTGATGAGACCACTTTATCTTCATGCTTGAGGTCGGCTGAAGAGTTTTCCTCACAGGAGTTTGCCTTGTGCTAAGGCAGGATAATCATATAAATGGCTTCCCTTCACAGCTCTGGTTGGAGAGTCACCGTTGCAGAGTGCCTGAAGCTATTGGAGCTGAATGTGACTTGTAGAAAGCTTAATGCAGAGGAGAACCGTTGCTTTATTTAACTTCTGTAAACTTAGTTCTGTGTCTAAACTTTTACTTGGGTGCGAAGAAGTTGCAGACTTCTGTTTGATAAGCCAAAGCTTATCACTGAAATGGCAGATGAGCTCTTGTAAGAGGTAGTGGACATGTTTTACCCAGCCAGCTGTCCTGTCTCCAGGACTGGCGTGGCCAATGGTGACTGCTTCAAGTCCCCTTTCTTTACTTAGATCTGTCGGCTGATTTCCCAACAGGTGTCCAGGCTGTGCCTCTGTCCTCCTCTCCTAGACCTGGGGTGGACTTGTGGTTCTGTGCAGACCTCAGCAGTTGGTGACTGCAGGAACCTGGGAAGGATGGAGTTCAGTGGTGGATGCTCCAGGAAGTGTAACAGAAGCAAAACAAACACAATGTGGCCTTTTGGCATCAGCAGGTCAGGGAGTTCCTCAAACAGAGGTTACATCTTGAGCTGTCAGGTTTTTTTATGCCTTCTAAGGACCTATCTGCTATGGATTTGTGTCATCTTTATCTGATAGATTTTGTATTCTCGGTCTCCGTACCTCCGTGCCTGGACTGCAAGCTCTTAAATTTTATGAAATACTGCATGGTCGAAGAACTCCTTTCTCTTTGACCATTTCTCTTGTCAGAAACAGTCACTATGGAAATACTACTCATTTCCTTCACACGTTTAGTGACTTAAAGACTAATGTAATTTGTCTCCTTTATCTCTCTTTTTTTTGAGCAGGAAAATCTTAGTCTATATAATAATTCTTAGTATGAGGGAAAAAAGAGACTTTATTAGTCTTTGTTACTTTTGTTTGTATACTTTCTGAGCAGGAGTGCAAGGCAGTATTTGTGATACGAAGGTACCATGGATTTATAGTGATGAGTGCTTTTGGTTTTGTTTTCCTGAGTAATTTTTTGCCCTTTTTTTTGTTTAATAGTCACTCCAAGATCTAGATTTGTTCACTTTTTAAATTTTTGAGTGGTAATAATTAGGCTGAAATACTTTGCTGTATTATAAAGTGAGGATTTATTTTCCTCGTGTGTTATTTCACACATTCTCAGTCGGAATTGCATCAAACATTTTGTTTTGTCTTTCAGTAAATGAAATATTTAAAAGCATCTTGTGAAGGAGCTTAAAAAAATCCAGGAGTGCTCCATTAACTGTTATATTTATCCACGCACTTCCTTGTTTTAGAATGCTAATATCTATGAGGCCATGCTTCCCCAGCATCACATTTAGCCACAGTTCTAGTAATTCACACTTTATTGTTATTATTACCTGTTCATCAGGTAGGGACATTGAGTGTATTTGTTCCTTAGGCCTCTAGATGGTACCTGGAGTGGAAATTGGTCCTTCCCTTGGCACCTTTCGGGCCACCTGCAGCAAGACCAGTGGCACCGTACTTGCATACTGTGGTTAATAGTTGACTGGTTTAATTTTTTCAGTGCTTTATAAATCTTGGGTTAATACATTCATGTCCTACTGACTTACTGCTTATCTTCTTAGCTTCTACTAAAGCCCAGTTTTTTGAATCTTGGAGAGAGTTCTTTAGATTCATCCTATCCCATCAAGACAAGATTTTGGGGATCTTTTTAGCCTCCTCTGCAGTGGATGCTGAGGTCAGTTATTCTTTTACTTTTTGGTACTGACCTTTAGCATCTGAGGGGTGGATGTCAAGGGAAAGGAGACAATCTCTTCTCATTGATGCCCAGTAATAAAACAAGAAATAATAGATGTAAGCTAGAACACAGGAAGCTCCACCTCAACATGAAGAGAAACTTTTTCACCTGTGAGGATGACAGAGCCCTGGCACAGGCTGCGCAGGGAGGTTGTGGAGTCTCCTTCTCTGGTAGACTTTCAAACCCCACCTGGACGCGTTCCTGTGTGGCTGCTGTCACGTCCCACTCAGGAGAGAGGGACAAGTGACTTTTAGATTCGCAATACACCAACGGCGTGGACAACGGTGAGACGAGTCTCAAGGCCAAAACACAAACATTTATTAATTAAACACAAACATTTATTAATTTATCACAACGTATAGATCGGGCTCACGACAATTGATTCTAATTCAAAAGCACGATAAGGCAGACAATATAACAAAAAATCCAGGAAAAAAAAGGCTAAATAAACCATGCACTACAACAACTTAATAACAAGGAATAATAAAGGACATCTAAACACAATGTTAAGTCAGACAATATTACACTTAGGCAATGCACTACAATAACTTGATAAAGGAGATCTAAACACAATGTTAAGACAAACACTATTACACTTAACCATCACAGGAAAGAAATTTAGGCATAAAAACCAAGTAAACAGTATGATGGACCTTGCATTACCTAGTGAGGAAAAGGAAAAAGAAAGAGAGAGAGAGAGTAGTGAGGGAAAAGAAAGAGAGAGAGAGAGTGAAAGAGAGATCGAGAGAGATCACCGGTCCGGGTTCCTGCGTA
>NW_009722905.1:0-218 GCF_000703405.1 Apaloderma vittatum
TCCCCTTCCGAACCACGGCATTTGGTTACAAAGCATCTACCAAAACAAAGTTTCTTTGTCTTTATTTCACAGCATCTTAATTTCACAAGTTCATGAGGGGAAACAAGGAAACGGAAAAAATGAAACGGGACAGGGTACAAACTCGGACTTTTAAATAACGGAGGGAGACGAAAACATAACGGTTCTGTTCACACAGAAACGGACAACAGCCTCTTCTG
>NW_009722905.1:263-4086 GCF_000703405.1 Apaloderma vittatum
AGCGAGGAGCGGCCTGAGCCCGCAGGGACGGGTTGGGGTCCCGCTGCCATTTGGTAATGGATAACGCAGTAATAGTCCTTTGCCACATGGTGGCAGCTTTTAGGTGAAAAGATTAAAAAAAATCCCACTCGGGACCAGGGGCTACGCTCTAGGAACAGAAACAGGGAGGCCGGTTCCTGCACAGCCGCCCCACAAGGTACCGGGCACACGGTGTCCGCCCCCAGCCCCCGCTCTACCGGGCACCAGCGCCGCGCTCCAACAGCTTCTGAGCTCCAGAACCCTGCGTGGGCCGCAGCTGAGGTTAAAGTTACCTTTAGACGGCATTCGGCATTCTGTAATTTAATGCTCCTTGTCATCATTTGTTCTTCTGAAAAACAAAAGCTTGCCGGTTTGTGACCTGAAACCGTAAATTCTGGGGCTAAGTGCAGCCCAAAGGCCCGCTGCCACTAGACAAACTTCCACTGAATAGAGACTGCAAAGTGCTGCAAACTCAAGTGCGATGGTTTTTTTTTCCCTTAGATGGCAAGAAAGGACAGCTATTTGTTACAAAAAACTCTTTATACACTAAAAGAAGTTCCAGAGAAAAGACATTTTCTGATTTCATTCATACTAACCAAAGTGTTCTACTCCTTCTGGAGATACCACATGAGAAATTTCTTTGCCTCATCCTACCTCTGTCCTCTCTCCCTTAATAACTTTAAGAAGTAGTGGGTCACGTCAGTTGTCTTCACCGCTGTTTGCTAATCTGAAGGTTCATTATACACTAGTACATCACTATTTTCTTGCATGCAAGGACAGTTATATTCAGTAGAAAGTTTAACTAGTAGGCATTTTTTTAAAACCTTTTGGAAGATAACTGGCAAGCTTGTCGTCTAACTTATTAGCTACCATCTCACTTATGGAGACTGGAAAGTCCTGCTGTGTTAGAGAGAAATTACAAGCATATTCAATTTTACACAAATAACTTGAAGCTACATACAGCTGAACGCACTTAGAAAAGATTTGATAGTCACTATTTATACGAAAAACACATTTCGAGCCCTACTTAAAGAGGAAGGGACTCCAGAAATGTTTGCTGCAATTCTAATGAAGCCAAATTAGCTTCAGACAAAACACAGCTGAAGAGGAAAGATTCAGCTTTGGTTTTGGCTACAACCAACATTTTAATACAAGGAACAGGAATTTACATTACTTTACATATTAGATAGCAGGTCCCTTACCTCGAGGTCTAGTATTTCGTTTAGGAATCAAACTTAAATGACAAATGTCTCAGTTGTAATAGCCAAGCATCAGTTTTGTTCCTTGCAAATGGACACAGTTACTTGTATCATAATATTGCTTCAGAAAATAAACCCGAGAGGCAATAACCACAGAAGGTTCCACATATAATCGAGGAGTTCATTCCCAACCCGGATATTTAAAAAAAATAAATGAAAGAATAGCCAACGGTCAGAGAAGTTATTTAACCTCTGCATAAGCATTAGGGTGCTGCCGGGCACCAGTGGCTGTTCAGATGTGCAACCAATGCCAGTTTTCTGAGGACCATCACAGTGACGCAATGCCTGGAAGAACAGAGTAAAAAAAAGTAGCATTTTACATATTGAGCGTGCTTGGGTTCGTTGGCTTAGTTTGGCAGCAGTAGCTCCACCGACTTCAGTATTTGCTCAGAGCACGTAAGACCATATATAATATGGTTGTACTACGAAGGTGCTTATTTCGGACTAGGGAACACTGAAACAAATAAACTCAGAAACAGCACGTTTGACAGCAAATTGCTCTTAGTCAAACGCTCGCCTTTCACTGAAGAGTGAATTAGGATGGCAATCGCTTCGCTGCAGCTACCTTGTTTAACACACGGTACTTCCTTGACAGATGTTCAAATAATATTTCCTTTTTAAATAAAATGTCTATTCTTAAGGTATTAATAATCAACTAAATTGGAACGGAGTAATTTCAATCTTCCTACTTACAGGTCTAGAGTAGAGAATAGATGCCCTGTCTGTCATTAGTGCAGATATACTGGAATTGTTTTCTTTATATGCAAGGCCAATGCAGGTAAAGAATAAACGGCTATAAAATTCAGGATTCCCCACTAAATAACACAACTAACTTAAAAAGCACTGGTACCAGACCAGCCAGTTTTAGGCACATCTTTAAAAAAATAAAGTATGCACTTCTGTAATGTAAAAATGCAAGAAGGTTCTTAGAAAGATCTGAAATTATGGTGCACTGGAATGGAAGTGATGCTTCCTTTAGTCTCAAGGAATATAATAAAGGCTTTTAAAAAAACCCCAAAACCAAACAAAACCAAACAACCTCAAAACAATACCATAGTATTCTTCATACGGAAGAACAGTTTTAGTAAACCCAAAAAGATAAATAAGGAATAATAAGCAGCTGTGACAGCTGACTGGTGAATATTTTGTGCTTTAACTGTCCAAAAGAAAAAAACAAAGTTCAATAACTCTTCTCGTACCATCCCCCAGACTTGGCATACGTGTCCGTAATGCACACCTCAACAGTTTAATAACACGCTGCAGGCTTCAAAACGAGCTGTAGCCGCGGCAGGATGACGCAACGGCACGGAGAGGCCAGTGGCAACGTCACCGGCAGCGTTCAGCAATGCAATCCCCAGCGCCGCTGGCTGTCCGCTGGAGCGTGGCTTTGGTTAAGACTGTTGTGTGAGCCGTCTGTAGTGAGGTAAAACTTGGTTTTCGGGAAGATAGAGAGCCAGTTCCAAAGCTACAAGGACGGTGAATTCAAACCCAATGAGATCTCTTCTGTTGAATCTGAATCTCTCTTCGAGTTTCTATAATAGTAATTTAAAAAAAAAAAAAAGAGGGAGAAAGAATCAGTTATTCCACAAGATACCAATGTGCTGTTAGATCAAGGCAGCGCAAAACAAGAGTCAGTGACGTGTGGCCTGAACTGCACCTACAGAATCAAGTGTTGCCAGGGATCAGACAAATAAACCAACTTATCAGTTCAGCCACAACACCCACAAGAAAAAAAAAGTTTGCCTGAGAAACACTAAGTGCAAAAATAACCTCACTGAGAATCCGTAGGACATTGGACTGCACCAGTCGGTTTTAATGAATTGCAAAAAATAAATCAAGGAAAAGCCCTAACAAGACATAAAACCAACCGAAAGAGCTGGTCTTTGATGCAAGCACACACCGCTGAAAGTCTTGGCTTAAATATTAGCCTTGTTCTACGAGCTAGAGAGGAGGTTTTGACACCACATGAAGTAACTTTCATAGTACTTACATCTATAAGGTGTTTAACTTCATGTTTCCTGAGGTCGCTGCTGATCTTGGCTGCAAGCAGAACGCAAGCACCAGCACACAGTTTGCGGTTCTGTTTGTTGAGTTTGCCTTGGAGGACAAGCTTCTCGAAGTAAACATAAGCCATGGAGACAGTAACGGGCTCCAGATTGCACTCTTCACTCAGGTTCCGCATCTCCCTCTTTAAACTGGGAATAAGAAAAAAGAGACACTCTCTCCAACACCACAGCTTCTATGAAATGCTCTAGAAACACTGCAGCACGGGAGCTCAGAAGAACGTATGGACAAGACTTGAGTACGGTGCCCAGTTTTGGGCCCCTCACTAGAAGAGGCACATTGAGGTGCTGGAGAGGATACAGAAGCAGCTGCCAAGCTGGGAAAGGGCTTAGAACATAAGTCTTATGAGGAACAGCTGAGGGATCTGAGGCTGTTTGGCCTGAAGAAGAGGAGATTGAGGAGAGACCTTATCGCTCTCTACAACTACACGAAAGGAGGTTGTAGCGAGGCAGAGTTGGTCTGTTCTCCCTAGTGGCAAGTGA
>NW_009722906.1:0-226 GCF_000703405.1 Apaloderma vittatum
GGGGAGGGTTTGCACCTCCCGCTATCCCGGCTCCGACGCCAAACCCTGGATGGATCCGTGAGCCCCAGTTGCACCGCGGCGACAGGTTAGGGGACCTGTAGGAGAGGGAACCGGGTGGCCTGAGCCGAGCACTGGCCACCAGATCCCAGCTGTTGTCACCCAGCGTCGAGTTTGCCCGGGAGGAGCAGCCCCGAGGGGGCGAGGTGACAGGGGATGCTGGCAGGGG
>NW_009722906.1:375-937 GCF_000703405.1 Apaloderma vittatum
CCTGCTCGGGGCTCCCACCACAAGCCTTCCCCTGACCCCTCTCCCACCCTCCAGAGCCGATGGCTTCTACTCTCTCTCCCCATCCCAACCTCACAAAACCTTTCCTAAGGATCATTTCCAGCACAGCCAGACCCACAGACTGGCCCCTCGGTGCTGGGCTTGGGCTCCCTCATGTCCCTCCATCCCAGCACGGAGCTGGGCAAAGCACCTGGGACTGTCCTCAGGAAAACCAGCGTCAACATGGTCTCAAAATCTTACGCGAGCCTGAAATTTGGGTGTTAATAGAACCTGTCCCACCACCTCCTCCCAGGGGCCACTGAACTCCAGGGGGTCAACATGGAAAAAAACCCTAACCCCACCCGGGCAAAAGCGGGGGCGAAGCAGCAAATAAAAAAGAGACACGAGGAGAAATCCAGATGTTCTCTGGCCCTGCCCGGGCTGGCCAAGGCGTCCCCAGGGAGCCTGGCTTGGCCGGCACCGAGGGCAAAGCGTGGCCACTGTGAGTATCAAAGGAAACCTCCCCTGATCTGCTTTTACCCCAGCTCCTCACTTTCTCTCCAGA
>NW_009722906.1:1059-1335 GCF_000703405.1 Apaloderma vittatum
GTCCCCCCCCACCACAGAAGCTGCTCGTGGCGGCAGGGCTGGAGCTGGGGGCTTCAAATGCTCGGGGCACCTGGTCCCCCTTCCCAGCCCGCTGTGGTCTCCCACCCTCCCTGCTATGTGGTGGGCATAATAAATACCCATAATTAAATATAAGGACTCCAAACTGTTCACCACGTAGCAGAGGAGCCGGGGGTGCCATGCTGGGTGGAAGGATGGTGTCCCCAAAGGGGTTTTGGGGCAGTATCTGACTTCTGGCAGGAGGAGGAGGGCCCTCAG
>NW_009722906.1:1456-1695 GCF_000703405.1 Apaloderma vittatum
TGGGTCCTACAGCGCGGAACGAGCAACAAGGTGATACCAGGTGAGAGGGAGCCCTTTTCCTCCTCTTCTTCCTCCTTCTCAGAATCACAGAATCACAGAAACAGAGTTTTGGGTCAGGGAAGCGGGGGGAGCGTCTGAAGGTGTCGATCTCAGCATCCCCAAGCCCTACCCCGTTCCAAGGGGACACCCCACCTCTGAGCCCACCGGCACAGCGACGGCACTGCCGGCTCCCCTCGGAG
>NW_009722907.1:0-12387 GCF_000703405.1 Apaloderma vittatum
AGAGAGCCACGGTGAGCCCTGCAGGGTGGCCAGAAACGGGTGAGATGTGCCCATGTGAGGCCTTGCTGGCGATGGTGTCACGCCTGTGCGAGGCTGAGGCCCTAGGACGAGGGTGTCAGGGTTGTAAGGCCTCCACAGTGGAGGGTCCGTGCCATACGGCAGGGGGGGGGGGGCGGGCTTTAGAGAAAGGCTGGATGCCCTTTGGTAGATTTAAGTTAGGAAGAGAAAGTGTGGAGTCCCTGGAGAGAGCGAGGGGGCTGGTGAGGGGCGTCACTGTGCCTCTAAGGTCAGGGGGACACCTCTGCGATACCATGCGATGCTGTTGGCTTTGACAGAGATTGAGCACGTGGAGGTTCCGCTGGGTGATGGGGCTTAGGGCAATGGTTTTCACCCTTCCTGGGAAGAGGCATAGGTTGGTGGGAAGTTCATGCTCCCTTCTAACAGTAGCCGTTTGAAGGTTGCTATACCTAAGAACGAAATCAGACTGTTTAGCTTGGCATTTTTTTTTGTTTGGTTTTGTTTGTTTTTTTTTAATTTTTTTTTTTTAATTACCAATGCTATTTGTGTTAATTAAATCGGCATTTAAAAGTCAAGGTGGAGTGAGGAAAGATGTATTTACAAATCTTCTCATGTGATCTTTGTGTGTTCAAGAATTCTTTTTCTGGTGTTCATCTCAGTCTCTCTAGGAAGAGGGGAGGACTTGTGCCAAAACTGGTCTTACATGCTGACACTTTCTCTGTTTTTTGCCTCCCTTCCTGAAACCTCTTGCCACTGCGTTTGTCAAAGCAGTAGCTATTCCCCAAAATTGCCAGGTTTTGTGGGTGCAGGTGGGCTGGCAGAGGGACACTAATTATCCTTCAGGAAGGACAAAATTGTAGTGTTAATTCATATCTTGTAAGGTGTGGCAGAATGGATCTGAGAGCAGCTTTGGCAGTAAATTTGCCACCTGTGGAAAATACCATTGTTGGTGCTGTTGAACCAGAAGACACAACCCAATAGATGTTTGGTATCTGAAGTTTTGATACTTTTGTTATTATGTGGCTGCTCAGTGTTAGGGTAACACAGTAACTCGAAAATTAGTTAATTCATTCATTCCTAGAATGGCCTAGGCTGGAAGGGACCTTATAGATCATTTAATCCAACCTCCCTGTCATGGGCAGGGACTCCTCTCAGCTAGATCAGGCAACACATGGGGACCGAATGAGGATCGAACCCACGACCTTGGTGTTGTGAGTTCTGGTGATCTGTAATTCTGCAAAGCAGGTGGGGAAATACTGCGCCAACTACAAGACCATGATGTGGAATTTGGGAGTCTTACAGTATTTATGAGCAGATGACTTGATTTCTTTATGCTTCCATCACTAATCTGCAAAAGGAAGAAAATGGCTTTATTCAGTTATCAGGAATATTGTGAAGATAGATATTTTAAAGGCTTTGTAGGGACCGTGCTTACAGGAGAAGAATTGTGTAAGCAACCAAAACATAGAGTGGAGGTATAGAATTGCAGGCTTCTGGATTGTATGTGTAATTCCTTACTAATTCATGATTTTTGGAGCTCTGATCTTTTGAACAGGGTTGCATTAAGTGTTTTTAACTCTGTGCTCACTAGGACATTATCTTGTACAGTCAAGCAGTTATGTCTTACAAGGAGTGACAGTAATCTCCCTTTTGGCATGGATACCTGAATTCTGACTCTTTGTTTTGACTTAACAAGAAATTGTGCATGTCTTCCTTGTCTGAGAGCTGGGCTGCTGTTCCCTTTTCTTTTGTTTCCTTTTGTGTTCCTGCAGAATACTAGATGTTGAAATCAAGGACAGGTGGCAGTAGCAAATTGTGAAGATCCTGTCTTAAGTAACAAAATATAGGAAACAGAAGTTTATGGAATATCCGCAGAGTTCTGAATTAATTTCAAGGCCTGTTTACAGTAGAAGGTATTTTTTAATCTAGAAGCTACTTTGCAGGCTCCTTATAATTGTATAGGCTAATACTTAAAGATTAGGGAAGAGGTTATGGAAGAAAAATATTTTCCTTTTCAGAAATACTTTTTAAATACTCGTAGCTGATGTTTTTATCTACACGTGAACCTTTGTTGTGCTGGTGAAAAAAAATTATTTTTTAAAAAAAATTAGTTGTAAGCATTGCTGTGGAACAGTTACCTGAAATCACTCTTGTCTGATTTCTTAACGTTACCTAAAAGCTTCCTGCTCTCTGCACTAACTTGAGAATTTTTTTTTTGTCCAGAAGAATGATTTTAGTTGGAATTCTTTTGTAGTACACACTCAAATTGCGATGATATATATAAATGCTTAAATACAAGAGCTGCATTTACATTTTCTCTGAATAGAATCCTGCTTTACCAAACAGCCTTCAAGTCATTCCTTGTTCTTTTGGAATAACTTTTACTAATTCACTTAGGCTTTTCTGGTGTAGGAAGAGATTTGATTTCTACCGAGAAAGATCTGGCTGAGCATGTTAATTTTCTTTCACAGTGTGCAAGAGAGAGATTTGGAGTGCCATCTCTCCTCACTGATCTGCATCTACTTCCACATTCATAATGAGGACAGGCACTTCCTCCTGTACCTCATGCTTGCTCTGTTAGGACACACAAGAGTTACATCTTCGTATTTTGCTGGAAATGTCTACACTCTTAGAGTTGTTTTATTATTTTTTTTAAAAACTTTCAATCTAATATTAAGAGAAAAATTGTCCCAATGACCCAGTATGCTTATGATCCAGTATTTGACTAAAACTTCTGTTCTGCTGCATGACTTTTCCACGATAAGAATAACTTTAGGGTGTCATTTTTTTGTAAGAGTCACAAGAATGTGCCGGTTAGCTCAGTGGTTTGAGCACGATGCTGACAACAACGACCAACACCGAGGTCGCGGGTTCGATTGCTGCTCGGTCCCCATGTGTTGCCTGGTTTAGTCGAGAGGTGGCGTCCCTGCCCACAACAGGGAGGTTGGACTAGATGATCTCTAAGGTCCCTTCCAGCCTAGGCCAGTCTGTGATTCTAGGTGGACCAAAGTACTTGCAGCTTTTTAAATTTTTGTTTTGCTAGTTTCAAATAATGGACTGTACAGTAGTATGTGTTTTGCCCTGACCAGTGATTTTTGTATTTTGAAGTTGGGTCAGGAAATGACCAGTTTCATATAAAAATCCAACACATGCCATAGGCATGATTTAGAGTAATTTCAGTGTTTAAAAACTCATCTGACTAACAGCTAATGGTTCTGGATGGCATCCTCACTTAGCAGGCAAAACATGGCTTTTATGTGTTTGAGACAGGGCCTGACTGGGTGCTCCTTCAGACTTCTGATGTTTAGAAAAAGTTGTGTCTGGATGTGTTTACAGTGTGTACTGTGACACAGCAGCCACTGACTTTTCTTTTGGCATGAACACCTGTCATGGAGGGGCAGGATCTGCACCCCTTCTGGTAAGTCAAAGGTTCAAGTCCCATGAATGTCTTTTCTTGTGTCTTAAAAACAAAACCAAATTCCAAACCTTTTTTTCTCGTTATGTAAGCTCCGCTGGTTTTTTTATGACTGAGGGCCAGCTCTGCTTTTGGTCTTTGTTGTGCCACTTTTCCCTCCTCAATATTATCCCACTGTACAACGTAGCATTTCTTCCTTCTCTCAGTCCCCCAATAATTCTCAGTGATGCTGTGGCATTTTTTTTAATGTTTTAATGTAGATTGGTCTTGATCAACTGTGAGGTTATAGAATGAAATCACTGTTTCCTGGAGATCTGAAATCTAATGTAGTAATTTGATGATATTTGTGTACATTGTTGTATTTCTTACAGTGTAAGTGCTCTCCCTTCTTTGTAAGCCAATTCCACACCCTGACAGACCTCAATATTGGTTGAACTGTACTGTCAGTAAGATGTAGACAAACATGAAAGTGTCACTACTGGAGCCACAAGAGTGCTAAGAACTACCAGTCAAGGCTGAGAAAATTGGTTTTGTTTAGTCTAGGAAAGGGAAGAGGGCAGGAGCAGAAGTAGGAAATATGATAGTCTCCAGACGTGTCTAAGGTTGTTAGAGACAGGACGTGTAGCTGTGGCACTTAGGGACATGGTCTAGTGGTGGAGTTGGCAGCAGGAAGTTAATGGTTGGACTTGATCTTAAGGATCCTTTCCAACCTAAATGATTCTGGGATTTGGTTTATAGATGTGTATTCACTTACCATAAAGAGTAGGTAGAATTTCTAATTGTGCAAATGTTTAGATGTCTGAGTGAGCAGCAAAATGCAGGTAATACTGTATCATCCACTAATGTTTGATAAAAAAAATTTAAATTCTCATTTAGGCAGAGTTTTCCGTGTTAATGTTTTTTGTTGAATATTACTTTCCTTTTCATCTCACTTTCCTCTGTTCATAGCTTAGGAGTTATTTCTCAACCTTATGTCTAGAATCCTAACTTTCCTGTTTGATCTTGAGTACATGACTGATCTGTTTAAGATTTCAGGAAGCTGTGTCTGGATTGTCTTTTTTGACTCTGGTCAGAAGTATCAGATGACAGTCATTTAGAGCATGATGCTGATAACACCAAGGTCGTGGGTTCGATCCCCATTTGGTCCCCATGTGTTGCCTGATCTAGTTGAGAGGTGTCCCTGCCCGTGACAGGAAGGTTGGATTAAATGATCTCTAAGGTCCCTTCCAGCCTAGGCCAGTCTATGATTCTATGAGGAAATATATTGAACTTTCCTGTAGCAATGGTGTAAATGCTCATTGATGTTGCTTTTTTTCGCCAGCATATTCTATCAAAACTGGAGTTAGCAATGTTTGTAATGCCTTGCCCTCATCTCCTTTCTGAACATAAAATCAGGGAAGAGACAATGTGAATAGCTGTAGTTTGGTAACATTGTGCCTGTCTGTGTGGCACATCACCTGCAGCTGTCTCCCTTCTGGAGACTCTAGCAAATCGATGTGGTGCAGCAGCATCAGCTCTCTCATCCATTCATACAGTTCTCTGTCTGTATGCCGGTGGTTTTGCATTGTCGTTTTCCTAGGGCTTGATACTGTTTAGTGGCATGATGTTTTTTTGTGTTGGGGTAGTTTGTCTGCTGAAGTAGACAGAGTTGGCTTTCTCCCTCAGCTTTGATTCACGCACTTCAGAACGATGCTAGTGCAGCCACCAGCTTTCTCCCTCTGGTGAAATTTGTGGCAGGCTGTTTTATAATGGAGCTTCTGATACCTTCTTCATCTGAAACATCTATAGTGAGGGACATCTAAACTGTGTTTGTTAATTAAAGCAATTCCTAATTCTAAACCAATGGGCAGTGTCATGTATAACTATATGCGTTAGGGAGAGCTTTTTTTTTCTAATTAAGATTCCAAAGAGCTGTTGGAGAGCTGTGAGGAATACTAAGGCAACCAAACTGTTTAACATCCCCTTTTCTGAAAAGACTGGCTGGATGATTTTTTTGCATATGTTTTGTTCTTCGCACTTTAAAGACCTTGTATACTATGGATAGTTAGAGATTGTTGCAGAAGCATCTTTGGGTTTACAATAACAAATCTAATTGTCATAATACAGGCTTTTTGAGAACGATGCCTTCTCTCTTTTTTTGTTCACAACAAATTTGTTTATTTCAGAGAAATGGCAAAAGAAAGTACGTTTAAGAATCTCTTGGAAATCCTGATGAGCACCTCAAGTGAAATTGAGCAGGCCTATAAGGACTCCTGTGAACTGCTAGATCAAGACACTTGCCTGCTGCTCATTGCAGAGTGTTTCAGATGTCTGAGGAACGCCTGTGTTGAGTGTGCCAAGAATCAACATGTCATGAGGTATAGTTACGATCCAATTTAACCCATAGAAAAATACAGCCTTCTGATGTTTGTGTGGTTTTATATAGAGATTCTTATTTTACACAGTTGTGTCCGTTGATTTATTAAGTGGTATTTCCTATTGAAATGAAGTATGCAAGAAACAAAAATAACTGACCTATTTGTAGGTCAGAGTTTGGGGCACTGTTGAATAACAGAACAAAGTGTTTGTGTCCTTAGTACGAGTTGATTATGCAAATGATATGGGCTTTTTGGAAGTCTGATTATAGAACTATCCTTCTTTGTTTTCATTTTTCTTTTTTGATAACATAATAAGTAAGTAGTCTTAATTGTCAGTTACAGGATTAGTGTGTTTTATAAGGTACATTTAGATGTATCTGGCACTCATGGCAAAATATAGCTTGTAGAATTGTGCATGTCAACCCTGATACATATACCAGTTAACTAGTATTAATGGATAATAAGTCATTCTGGCTCCTTAAGTTATTTAGCCTCTCTTTTTTTGCCTGAGTCTGTTGTAACATTGAGGTGGTATTTGGGATACAACCAGCTGTAGTTACTGAAAATCTGGTATTCTACCTGCTGTTTAAAAAAAATCCCACCAAAAATAACAAAACCAACAAAACAACAACGAACATCCTACCCCAGTCCCCTGTAGAACTCAAAGCCAAACAACCATAGAAGGCATTAGTTTTAAAGTAAAGTAAATCTAAGTTCAGGCTTTTACCTTTTTGTTCCTGGCACTGCTAGCACTCATGGGTTGTGGAACTAGTCTTGACACAAAATTTATATGCCTGTTGATAAATTTTTACTAGGTGGATGTTCACCCAGGCTGTGTTCCTTATTGTAACTTGCTATAGCTCCATAGTTACTTATGTTAAGAAAATGGGAGCAACAGAATTAGGTGGCTGGGAGTTGGTAGGATTGCCCTTTTCAGTAATGTGACAAATAGAACCTAGTAAAACTTATTTTTGTTTTCTAATGGAATTCAGATATCCAACCTTGGGTTATGTACTTGCCTCACTAGGCAGTTAGCATAGTCTTTCTCATTTCGGAAGCTGGATGCTAATAATTGTTGTTAGGCGGGGAAAGTCCTACATGTGTAGAAAGTTCTGACCATGTTTTTAGCAGTGAAGGACTTGGTGGGTCACTCATCGTATCCTGTTTTGACTTTGTAGCAGCATAACAATTTATGCTCCTTTTAGCATACCGCACTGGATGCTTTGATCCAGCTGTATATATTTCCATATGTTGTATTGATTTTAAATGCTTGCAAATGTATGATTTTTTTAGGAATTAAATGCCCTGGATCATCAAAAATTGTAAATGGAAGGAAAATTAAGTGCTTTTGATGTTAGTTTGAAGTGTGCAACATTCAGATATTAAAAAAAACCCAAACCCCCAAACTACAAATTGTTTGGTCAAAATCCGAACTGATTTGGAAAGAATGCAAAGATTGTAAACACATAGATTCTGTAACAGCTTTTAAACTGTTGAGGAGTATGAAGCTTTGTTCCTTCCAGGGATATTTTTTCTTCTTTGTGTGCTGTGAAGAAATTTGGCATCCAAAGGACTAGGAAATATTTTAATACCAGTGTGCATGTGTGTATTATATATTTATAAATGTATCTTTGACTTCCCTTCTGTGTTAGAGCTTAATGAGAAGGAGCATGTGTTTGTCTAGAAAACATCTGCAGAAGACATTCAGCATTCATGTATGATGATATTTTTTAAGTAATGTATGCATGGGTGTGGAGGTTTGGTCGAGATTGTATTACTGCGTTCTGAAGTTTCAGCTGCTCTGTCTTGGCTGATCTCTTCTCAAAAAGCTTGACTACTAAAGTACAAATGACTTAAAAGCTGTAAACTTAATTTACTTATACAGTATTACTTGACTTTTGTGCGTTTTTTTCCCCTGTTGCATGCACATCCTGGCATGTATGTTGTCTACCTCCAGGTCTGCTGATCTTTGGCTGTAGAATTATTTTGGTGATTTTGATTCCAAATGGTTTCACTCTGCTGATTTATCTTCACTACTGTCATATTTTTCCATGTGTAGAAGTGTTCAGTGTCAGGCTAGATGGAGCTTTCAGCTACCTGGTCTAGTGGAAGATGTCCCTGCCCATGGTGGGAGAGGTAGGATTAGGTGAGCTGTACCAAACCAAACCATTTGGTGGTTCTACCTATGATTCCTTCTCAACAGAGAAAGGATAAATGGTTACTGGAACTTCCCTACTTCCCTCTGAGAATTTGATATGTTTCCCTTTGAACTGACTCTCTTGTCTGTTTGATGGCCTAGTTGTTTTGTTGGTATAAAAAAATGTTCAAAGTTTTTTACTAAGTAATGCACATTGATACCCACCCTGAGCGCTTGAACTTCAAAGAAAGCAAAATTTTTGCACGAATAAAACTGTTTAAATTACAGGAATAACCTACTAATTTTTAACATCTGATTTAGAAGAACAGCAAAAAGAGAGGAAAGGGTACTTAGCTCTGAAGCTACTATGTATAGAATTGTTAATATGCAGGCTGATGCAGTAATCCCCTTTGTTTCGCTTCTGGTGATATTATTGTGGCTACTGATAGGCAGAGTTAAGTAGGAGAATCTGCTTTTTATTTCAGAGTTTCTGAAGATGTTAAAGAATTGCTGTTAACTTCACTGAAAACCCTTTTAACTTTATTGGAGTGCCTTTCATATCAAATGCTTTTTTTTTTTCCAATTTAATAATAGGAACTTGGGTCTCATCTCTACATCTGTCCATTTGATCAAATTGCTTCATGGAATACAAATTAAAGAAGAATTGCTATTGACTGGTAAGACTGTGGATTTTGTTAAATGTGTAGCCTGCACTATATTTTTTCGCACTGGAAGTTGTAGTGGTGGGATGTGACCTTACTGATTTTATTTTTTTTCCCATAAATAAAGTTAAGTGTTTCTTGAATTGCGGTTAAGAATTGGGGAAGGCTTCTCTTATGCCACTTGAAAAAATCTCAGCCTCAAATGTAGTTCAGTTGTATTTTCCCTTAACTGTTCCCTGTAGATTGCTAAAGGAAAGGTATGTGGAAGCTTCTTTAAAATTAACTAGGATATTTGAATTGCAAAAAGGAAAAGTCTTTGTAATACCTCCACTCAAAATATGTTCTGCTGTTTTTTTATTTGATCTGCAATCATAGTGAAATGAAAAAATACTCTTTTTAATTCTGATGACACTTGAAATAATTTATCTGATTTCAGGAAACAAATTTTGGCTGTGACTTTTGAAAAAATACTTTAAAATTTTCATTTCTGTATTGTGGTTGCTGGCCAGTCTGTGTAATATGTGCCAAGAACTAGGTACTGATTTGCGTAGTATTTGTATTTACTTAGTATATGCGTTTTTTGTTTTTTTTCCCCACACAATGAAGAGAAGATCTGACTGTAGTGCCCTTCCTCCTTAATGGCAATTGTTGCTACCAATTTCGCCCGAACTCGTTTCACTGGATTTTATGGCTTTTTCAGTAATTCTCTTCACAATATGCATTTCCCTCTGTGTGCATGTGGAGCTTGATGTGGGGCACTGGACACCAGTCTTTACCGTTTGTGGTTGCAGAGAATAGGGAACATTTGGTTTCTCTTGCTGTGTTATTTCTTTTCACTCCCGTTACTTGGATGAGGTTTTCACTGGGTTCCTGTTGCTGCTTTTCTATCATTTTGTGAAAGCAAGTGAAACTACTGTCATACAATAGCTTACCCTCAGACACCTTTATGAAGCTGGGAAGGAGCAGTGAAGTCCAGAGTACTGTTTTTCCTTTTGCTGCTATATTTGGCTCAAAATGAAGTCTTTTGAGGCATGTGATGGTATTATGCTTAAGCCATGTTGACTCCTTCACCCGTTTCTGGAATCCTTCTTCTAGGGAAGGATCAGTGATGCTAGCGAAGCCCTTCAGTGTGGGAGAACTAAACCCTGTGGGTGGCACAAAGAGGGCTTGTTCAGTGACCATGAAGAGGAGGAACTGACAGCACAAGGGGGTCACTTTGAAGCTGCATCACAGGGTTGGACAGGGAGGACTGAGAAGAGGTATGGGAAGCAAGAATAATCCTGCCTCACAGTTGTCAATCCCTTTGTAGAACACTAAAAGAAAAGGAGAAGCAATGTAAACTGAAATGCTGGTTTTATCCAGCATGATGTTGTCCCTGCTAGGGTCCTTGACAACAGTAGGCTCAAAAAGCTGTCCCAGGAAAGCAAACTTTCCACCTTCAACTTATTCAAAGCATCGGGAATTGGGACGTGAGAGTACCACCTTTCAGAGGCGCCTCCCAGCATATGCCAGACGGTGCGCAGGATGTACCCCTTATTGGTTGCATCAGTGGCCTGAACTTTCCCCTTCAGTCTTGTGGCTGCTGGCCCCTCCTCGATGGTTTATCATATGCATGTGTGCTGATCTCCTGCTACTGGCACGTGAAAGAAGCTGCAGTGAATGTTACTCAGCAAAAGAGAAAGGAGAGGCTGGAACCCAGTAAATTAATTGCTTCAGACTTCTTTTCCTGGCTAGAGGATGTTATAAAATCTCTTTTTCTCACCTCTGAAAATTAAGGAGTGCATTGACGAGAAAGTTTTTAACAGTATTTCAATAAACAGTATTTTGTAACTGTAGGTCTACATAACTGTTCAACAAATGAGTTTCAGTTGTAAGTAAAATTTCATGTATTGACCCAGGATAGGTGGTTCGTTTGATGCTGGATGTAGTATTGATCTCATTACGAAACATCTGTGATGGGCGTGGCTCATCACAGCATTTATGTTAGTACAACAACACAAAAATTCTAGACAAGCAAGTGTTGCTAATTCCTTGCTGAGTGATCTGATTAATTTTGTTCTAAGTGAAAATCAAGTTAGTGCCTAGAGCACCAGCACCTTCTACAGACTATACCTCAGAAGTTAACAGTTACACTTAACTGTGGGTTATTTGTTGCACTTTAAAAGCGAGACAAATTTTTAAGTTGGATTTAGACAGCACTGTTGAAACAAAAGAAACCCATGAAATTAGTAAATGTTACTGTGCCTATTAACTATGTTTCTGCTTCGTGATTCTCCTCCTTGTATTTCAGTTAGAGAAGCATGTGCGTTTTGTTCTAGTAGATAATTAGGTGTTAAGTGGAATATTTCAAGTTGTTCATTTGTGTATGCGTCCCATTTCCTCCCTTAAATGGCTATTTGGATTTGATGATTCCTCGTGGTGCCTGTTTATATCGTTAAGATCTTTTAAATACATTCATGTGTTTCCATAGCAACAAAATACGAGGATAAAGAAGTAATGCTGTATTGCAGAGTGAACAAGACTGAATAATCTTTCAGTTCATGTCCCTGTGAAAAATTCAAGGAGCAAATCGTTGTAGGCCAAATAAATATGAAATTCCAACATTATTGTATTTATGAAGAAGATAGATTGAAAATTCTTTATGTATTCTGAAGAATTAGTTTAAGCCGATCGGTGAGTCTGAATGGTGTGCAGCGTAGTGAAATTTGTGATGGATTTGTCGTTCTCTGGAGACTACTGTGACCACTGCGGTGGTTCTAAGGGAGGGGATGACCTGCCTATTCTAACAATATATTAGTTATCAAAGCAGCAAAAAAGGAGATGCTGGGCAAAGTGTTGTGATTAAAAACTCCTTTGCATCTTCTCTGCTAGGACACTCTTGTTAATAGTTTATCTTAGGCCCAAAAGCTATCTACATAGATAATTTGGCTTCTCACATCATTATATTTACTGAAACAACTCAACTGCGAGTTTTCAGCATATGTCCTTTTTTTAATGCTATAAAAAGTTACATAAATTCCTGTGCTCTTGTAATGTACTTGTCTCAGCCAGCTGTGGAAAAAGCTGTTGTTTTGAGTACATGATATGCCACTAAGGCAATGGGCCAGAAAACTTGAAGGTGGGTTAGTATGGTTGTCCTGGAATAGCTCTTTAAGACTTCACATAGGTTTAAAAATAACTAGTTAATTCATACATATGGCATATAAAGACTGTCCAACCCCACCTGCAAGCCAGCTATTCCTGTGATAATAAGCTTCTTTTTAATACATATGTTAAGAGAACATTTTTAGGCCTTTCCTGTGTTGTGTTGCTTCAGATAGCTGTTTGTCCCTATTCTTCCTTCTTACTTCGCAAGTTAGTTTTAGTTGGATTCCATAGTCTAGTTTCTCTTCACCTAATTGTTTACAATACATAGTAGTGATTTGTCTCAAGCAATTTATGTTCTGTAGTACTTGGAGAAGGAAAACTGCTCTAAGGAGTTGCACACTAAAAGTCAACAGCTAGAAGAGAGCAGGAGGTTGATGGGCAATGAAGCTTAACGAGTGTTTAACAGTTTGTAGCTCTTCTTCTGGGCAGTGTCAGTACTGATTTGTGTCAGATAAGACACATATTTGTAAATTCTTACTGCTCCAGCAGTCCTCCCTCCTTCTCTCTGCAAGAGATCGAACTTCCCAGGCATGGAGAGAAAAATTCAAGTGCTATGCTTCTTGGATAGCATCTGAAAACTGGACTTTGCATCAGTGTTCTTAAACTATACCTGCTGAAAGCTGTCGAGGGTTAGGGCTGGGCCGGCCACTA
>NW_009722908.1:0-220 GCF_000703405.1 Apaloderma vittatum
CACTCAGCGGCTAACGGAGAGGGCAGACCCCATCAGCCGCCCCGCAGGGCCGGCACGTGCCAGCACAGACTGTGGCCGCTGCCAGCGAGGGCTTGGCTACATGAAGGCAGCCAGGGACACCGCACCCTTCGAGAGGGACGCAGAGGGGCTGCAGGACACCGTGGGGTCTCCAGCAGAGACAGGTTCTTGCGGCAGGGGGGGCCCCCCCACCCAACTCCCC
>NW_009722908.1:285-905 GCF_000703405.1 Apaloderma vittatum
GCGAGCCCCTATAGAGTCGTGCTCAGCCTGGGCAGTGCTAGGGCAGCCTCTTCCAATGCCCCTGGGATGGGATTAGCTGGGTTAGCTCCAAAATCACTGCCTTCGGGGCTTGGAAAACAACCCTGCGTTTTGAGTTTGTGACCTGCGTTAAACACCTCGGCAGCTAATCCCCGTTTTTCCTCGCGCTGGGTAATAAACAGCTGCATTAGCACAGACTCCAATCCGCGGAAATTGAAATTAATTAGATTGGATTCTCTTGCCGTATTTGTGTGTGTGATCATTACCATAATGAGATGAAAGCGTCCCTGCTGCTTAATAACGTTAGCAAACTTTGGGGCTGGGAGAGGGGACAGGATGAGAGCGAGTGTTGAGCCGAGCCACAGGGCACGAGCAGCCTCCACCATGGGGCTTGGACCCACATGCGGGGAATCATTTGATTCTGGCCCTCTAAAACATCATTGTGATCGCCCCAGCAATGAACATATCCCACCCGGGCAGCCCCATCCTGCTGGAGACACCTCGTCCAACTGGGAGCTGGTGAAGTGCCCAAATCCCTGCTAAAATGGAAATGCCACTTTGCAAGAAGGCTCGTTGCGCGGTGAGGATGCCGTGTTCCCCCC
>NW_009722909.1:0-14732 GCF_000703405.1 Apaloderma vittatum
CCCTCGTACCATCACAATCCTTGCTGAGTCTTTGTTCTGGAAAGCCCAGCAGGCTTTTCCCATAGGGCCCAGCTGCAACAATTACCCAAGTTTCTGCTTCAGAGAAGCATAATATTAAAAAGTGTAACTAACTGACAAAAGACACTCTGCTGCCACTTGGTGTCTGAAATTTTCCAGCACCTTAAAACAAAGTCTTTACTATGCACGGGTATCACTTGCCGAGCAGCACGCGCGGACACGGTGCCTACGAGCTGCCTCTGAAAAAAAACTGCAACGGCACAAAGCTCCCCCTCCTGCTGCCAGACACAGGCAGTCACAGCATGGGTAAGAGAAGAAGCAAAAGCTGCCCCAGAGAGCCTCAGAACCACTCCTCTTAACCACAGACCTTCCCCGTGTCCTCCTGCTTTGCCAGGTTTCCCATCCTCTGCACCCAGAACTGGAATCTGCTTGAGGAAACTCAAATTTTGTCTGTTCTGGAGCCATTCAAAAGCTTCCCCAGTTGTTACCAGCTTGAGCTGACGGGCGAAGCTCCTCTCTGTCGGGTGACAGAAGCAGGTGTGATTTTGCCAGGACAAAATACAACCGGAAGACACACGAGGCTCCAGCATCAGGGTGAGATCTTGGTCTTTACACCAGCGCTGTGCTGCAGAAACAGCCCACTGAGGTTATGCTCTGGGGCAATTCACATATTTGCTTTCCGTTCACTAAATCCTCATTAGCAACCTAGACAAAACATAGCCTCCTGTACCATGTTGAGTGGTTTATTCAGACTAAATAAAGGTTTTGGAAAACTGATTTTAGTAAGAAAAATCAGCTGAGGAAAAAAAAAAAAGGAATACAGTGGCATTCACATCCCTAAATTTAATCAAAAAATTATCTGGCTCCCATTTTATTGTGAAATTTCCTCCTATGATCTGGGTTCCAATACCTAGTTACATTCCTCGTAAAGCCAGAGACCTGCCCACCTTACTCTGGCAAATCCTCGGCCCCTCGAGGGTTTCTCAGACCTGACCTCTCGCAAAGCTCACAGCCGCTGCTGCAACATTATCGATAGCTCGTGTAGCATAAAACCAAAATTAAAAACAGTTCAGAGACAACTTCTGGCTAAAAGGAAAATGACACACGGACGGGTGAGACCCAGGAACTGTATGGGCAGATGCTGTCACCGCAAGGACTCGCTGCTCTCCGCACGCTCAGCAGCTTCAGCCCCTGGAGACCAGCAGTGACCAAGCGAGCCCCAGCACCAAGGCCAGTCCCTTCCCACGGCGCCCACAGCACCGCGTGCTCCCGAGGCCCACGGAGAGCAAGGCCCCTCTCACAGAGCAGAGCTTTCTCAGACTTGTTTATCTCAGTTTACTGTTTTAAGCTTCTTGCTTGGTAGTTCCTGGTGGTTCTTGGCTTCTTTCCGTTTCTGGCAAGGTGCTTCCTTGTTCTCACCACCAGTCAGTTTGTCCAAGAACAGAGCGGTCTCCTTCAGGAGCCGCAGCTCCCGTTTTTCCTTCCGCTCCTCCATTTCTACGATGTCATCCGCGAACAAAGCCTTCAGAGGCGGGATCAGCTTTGGGATGGTCGAGAAGTCACCAAAACGGACCTGAAATACATCAAAAGCACCTGCATGAGAACGGCTGCTTGTTTTCTTTCCTCCCCTCCGTCCTTTCCCCTGCTTGAGTCACAGGGCACTGCCTCTCGCCCGGTGTGGAGCAGCCCCATCCTCCTGGATCATTTTCAGCTGCGCCGATGCCAGCGGGCAGCTCACCATTTCCAGCCCTACAGCAGTCAGGCTGCAGATCCCGTATGCCAAAGCTATTAAGACTTTTTGTTACATGAAGTGACGTGGACACGGCCCAGTTTCGATTGATCAGTGAGCTGCTCTCACTTCTACGATCACATTCGATCCAAGGATGACCGCTTTTGGATCCTGGACTTCTTTTGCAGAAAGCCGTTAAAGCAGCACTCCAGTTGAGAAGAGAGTGGGAACAGAAGGAAAACTGGGTTTTCAGCTGGGAGTAGCGTGCACAGAACAGGGGTGACACAGAGCAAGTACCCAGTACGTTAAAAGCGGACTTCTGTTCTCAGGAGCCATCAGAACCTGTCTCAAAGGTTGCTTCAAAGGAGGCTGCTCTTCAGGAGGAGATGGTGTATGGATACTCACCCCCTATTCTGCCCTGGTGAGACCACACCTGGAATACTGTGTCCAGTTTTGGGCTCCCCAATTCAAGAGAGACAGGGATACAGGCTGCCCAGAGAGGTTGTGGAGTCTCCTTCTCCGGTGACTTTCAAATCCCACCTGGATGCATTCCCATGTGACCTGCCCTAGGGGGTCCTGCCTTGCAGGGGGGTTGGACTGGATGATCTCTAGAGGTCCCTTCCAACCCCCAACATTCTATGATTCTATGATAGATTACAAACGGAGAGTTTAATTCATGAGCAGGCATCCCAAAGGAACGCTGAAACCCTTCCCATAGCCTGGCTCAAAGCTCCCAACTTACCCTCATATGATCAAACGCAATTCCAACCTTCTCACTGAAGTCTTCGCTGAACAGTGGGATCTTGGCATACCTCTGGCTGAAGTGGTTGAGCATGATGAACTCCGCGTTCATCTTCATCCCTGTCTGAATCGCCTGGGAGGTTGTGCTGCCAAAGGAACAGCACACCACAGTCACACACAGCCTGGCTCGTGCTGCTCCTCCAACATTTGATATTTGCATTTGACATTGCATCACGCCACCAGCCAACACCAGGTACCACCCAACGCCTGCGGAGCCTGAGCACGGTGTGTCCCAGCTCTTCACAGGCACACCCAGGCACCCCTTCCTTGAGTGATCTGTGCTGCTGGCAAGTCTCTGACTTCCAAGTGCCTCAGTGCGGGAAAGCAGCTCTAAATTCTGAGAGCTCTGTATTTAAGAGCTCCGCAAGCTGGGGACAGGGTGTCATTCAAATGCCTGTCCCAGGGGTGCCAGCAAGTCCAGCTCTCTTACACTGTAACTCATATATAGTTCTGAGAAGCTGCTCTCCAGTCTCCTCAGCTTTTCTTGAGGCCAGCGCCCAGTTTGAATTGCGGGGTTACCTGCAGAGATAACTTTTCCAGCTCTTAAGCTTAGTCCTGATATGTAAGCAAGCAGAGGGCCTTTCCTTTGGGCTAGTCTAGCTGTAAAGTTACTACAGTCTACTTGAAAGCTTTCATCATTTCTCTTTGGGGATATTTAGAGGAGCTGTGAGGGGATTACAGAGCTGGTGCAATGAGCAACACATCAGTTTTAGGCTGAAGCACTCCTGTGTACACCAGAACCACCCACAGGACTTGGGGCCTTCAAGAGCACCTCCAGGGACAAAACCCAACTCGCATCTTTGCCTTCCTGACAGTGAGAGACAGCAGAACACATCCCACCTGTGCGTCTTCTCTATAGCTTCCTTCTCCATGCCATCTTCCAGTGTTGCTTCATGGATCAGCAGGGTAGCATTTTTACCTGTGTAAAACAATCATATGTTCAGTTTTCAGTTGAATACACAGTAGTTCAACTGCCTATACGAGCTCTCAATCCCCCCTGCCCCTTAACGCCTCGTGCTTCAGGTACAGCACCAAGGGTTTGGGGGTGCCCACTTTGGATACTACAGTTTGAGCCTTTCTCCAAGAGATTCTTCAAGCAGAGGGTTTTTGTCACCTACCCATTTGTACTAAGGCCATGCAGGGCATTGTGTCACCAGAATAGACTACTTTCCAGCCGGATTTGTGGACCATTGAACATGCAAAAGCATTTTTACAGTGCTGGACTTCACAAGTCTGAAACTGAACAAGGATACAAGTGTTAGACCTCCGGTCCCCTTCTTGCCCATCGCAGCAACTGACCCTGCCAGCTCAGGAGCTTACCTCAGCCAAGTCGTAGTTCTCTAACAGAGAACTGACAAACCATTTGGCTTTAGGTTTGGTGTTCTCACAGCCTTTCACAAGAGACTGGGAAGTAATCATTCTGTGAGGGAGGCGAGAAGAGAGAACTAAGGACAGGTACAAAGTAAAACCCGGTCTTATCTTTCAGCAGCCCATTTCTCCTTCTAAGTCTATTGCCTTAGAGACAAGGTGCTTTTAAGCACCTATCCCGTGCTTTCACTAACAAGTGCCTCAGTAACTCATCTAACCATTTCTTCCCCCATGCCAAATGCTCTCTTCTCCAGGAATCTTGACCCACTTGCCCAATTCCCCTTTCCCAAGGAGAAGGAAAGCCAGCACATAAGCCTTCATCAAGTAGCATAACTGAGTAAGAAACGCTATCCTTTCTTTTGCAAACTGCACATCCTAGTTCTAATCACAGTGGGAAGAGTCAGAGTCACCTTCAACAAAGGGGTGGGGGGAATGGATTGCCTTGAGCAAGGACCCACACCAAGGACACTTCTCCATATACCACACAGAACACTCACTTGATGTCTCCGAGAATCTCTTCACAGTGGTTGTGGTACTCGTGTAACCAAGGCATGATCTGTTCAGGTGCTACCAGAAACAGAGGGCTGAAAGGCTGACCAAGGGCTGCCTGGAAAAGCAACGGCAGAGGGGTTAACGAAAATAAAATCAGTAGTAAGCGTACACCAAACGAGAGAGAAGAAATACCCAGGGAAGAAATGGTGCTTTCCTACTACTCAGAAGTTCCCCTCCCGCCAAGGCAAGTTCAGGAGCAGTGACACAAGAGCACTACTTACAAAAGCTCTCCGCCTCTCCATCAGGATGTTTAACAAGCCCTGCAAAGGGAATGAACAAAACAGCAAGCTGTAGGCAGGAATATCTGGGGCCTGAGTGGCAACAGTGCTACCACGGCTCAGCAAGCTGCACTTTTTGGAAAGCCTATAGTCAGAAATGCATGATTACTGCTTTTTGTATAACCCCAACTTGCTGCGCTGCTGTAACACCATCACTGCTTGTGCCTCTGGCTGGTGGCCAGCAGCTCAAAACACAGCCCCTCAGTCCTTCACAGTGCTGGTCCCAGAAGAAGGATGGAGAGCAGGAAGTCTCTACCCAACATCTCAGACCCCGCATGGTTTCTAGACACAAGACAGCAGACCAGCAAACAGCCAGCCTTGATCGGGCCCAACCTAAGAGAGACCAAATGGTCCTTCTGTGACTGTTTATTGTAAAGCATTGAAGGGAGCGGGGTTGGACACCACTAACAAAATTACAGCTCTGGACGATGCTGGCAAGTCTGCAGGGACCTCTAACAGGAAGGAAAAGGGGATCAGAAACACAGACAGATTCCCCAGTAGTGCCTTGGGAATGCAGAGAGGAACTGCAGCCCTAACAGCAGGGCAGCCTACAGTCGTCATCTGCAGCTGCATCTGAATCCCGAACAGCGGAGCATGCCGGCACAGGCCCCTTCTCCTTCCATCGACCTACCGAATGATGGTCGGTGTGCATGTGAGACACAAAAACAGCTACTATGTTACACAGCACTTGGTCAACTTGCTCTCCATAGTGCCGACAGAGCTGTCCAAACGTTCCTTCTCCACAGTCCAAGAGCAGGGATCGGGTAGAGCTAACAAGACAAGTGACAAAGACATTTAACAGCCACTGTACGAGCTCTGACGTACACCTCTGTTCAGGGAGGGTGATATTTTAGATTAGAGGGCCAAGAGCTCCTGGTGCTCTACACCTCTAAATGCTACTCGAGTCCTATTAGCTAATAGCTTTAGAAAAACTGTTCTGTCTGTACAGCTCACTCTGGTCTTGTGTTCATGCTGAGCACATCCTTGGGCAGATGGTAAAATGCCTGAAGCCATTAAATGTTTGGCTTTAGAGGTGGCTCTCAAGTCTTCCCCACCTACAGAGAGCAGTGCCTGAAACTGAAGTCCTATAGACTCCGCAACAGGAGCGCCTTCCATGCGTCGTCAACACACTGGACAGAACAGCCCTTGGGCACCATCCTCTTGAGGCACTGAGCCTCTCCAAGCAGAGTGCATGGCCCTGGGATTTACCTGGTATTTACCAGCGTGGAACTGACATTTCGGATTTTCATCGGAATTGCAGATCCTGTTCCCAAGAACACAATTTCAGGATAAGCACTTACATTTCCTGGAGAAAACACACAACAAGGATTTGTAAGTAAGTATTACCTGCATACTGCCCAGTCAGACACCATTTAGTTCAACCATCTGGTAACTCCAGAGCCACGTGTCCAGCACGTTCCTTTTTGTCTCCCTCATCCTTCAGCAGCCAAGTTGGCAAGGCAAGACAGAAGACAGAACAAGCATCACCAAGGAAACACCTCACAGTGCAAAACTGCATATCCACAGCTGGGCAAACAGGAACTCTGCTCACTGTCTGTGACAGAGCTGGCAGCTCAAGAGAGACCTGAGCCCTGTTCTACGGTGCCCTGACTCTCTCTGGAATCAGGATCCAGACAGTGAGCAAGCGGTGCTGTGTCACACTATGAAAGCCTCACTGCCAACAGGACAACTGAGATCCAGAGGAGAGTGCCCCACAGGGAGCAGTTTCTACAGCAAGACTTCTCCCAGACATAGGGACTCATCTAAGGCTGCTACAACAGCATTCAACATGAGCAAAGCTCTGGGCAGCTCGGAGAAATAACACACAGGTACTTTGTCTCTAATTTCCCTCAAGAGCGCTCAATCCCCAAACCGAGCAGCTTTAGAAAACCAGAAGCACAAGGCTGTGTAAATCCAACCGAAATGAGGTAACTCAGGTTGCGCTAAGCCTGTCCCCTGCACAGCTCCAGGAGGAGTTCAGTGCGCCTCTCAGAGGGCAGAAAAACTGAAATAGAGCTCTGTCTGGGCTCCAGAGCAGTACGTCACCGAGACCTCCTACTTCCCATTACACCAAACCAAGCTGCTGATCCTTACCTGGCAGAACAGACAGGCTTTCTTTGCACTCCTTCACACGCGTCTGGAAGTCAGGGAGCTCCAAGGCTTCACTAACAAAAGCGTCATGATCGCAAACAGTCACAGCATCTCTGAAAGAACAGGCCATAGATGAGGATGGGGCAGGGCAGAAGTGACAAAAATGCTCTTCCCAGAGCAAAGTGCCAAGGCAGCCTTACAACAAAGGGTCAGATGCTCCTCCAAGTTCTATTTTGAGGGGTGGGGAAGATATATCCCACGACTGTGGTGTGCATCAAAAAGGTCTGGCTGGGCTGAGCCACGTCACAGAAATAATCATTCCACCACACTGGAGAAGCTCCTGGAATCATGCTGTGTTCCCCTGTGCTGTCTGAAGCCTGAGAGCTTCCAGACACTAGAGGGAGCACAGAGACTCCTGAAAGAGGATCAATCACCCAAAAAGGCTCCAGGCACCACTCAAAATCAGAAAGGAGCCAGTTTGGGTCCTGCATCAGAGCATGTGCATTACTGCAGGCCTTCAGACACCTTAAGCAGAGCAACTGAAACTCTTCTTGGCACCAAGGTCCTCCTATTCCACCAAACAGAGCCTGAAATTTGAGCCATCGCAGCTGGCATGCCCTTGCAGCATGTGGTCCCCTGCCCTTATCCTCTTCGAGCAGCTTCGCTTTCTTCCCCATAAAACTAGCAACAGCAGAAAAGCCCGCAACTGTTTAACCACCTGAGCCCTTCAGCTCTGATACCATTTGAAGAGCCAGAAAGCCTGATAAGCCTTTCACCAGGCTCCCCAAAAGGTCTCTCTGCTACAGACACTGCTGGGGGCACAGCACAGGAAGTCGAAACAAAGGACAGTGGTTCACTCAGCTATGTCATGTTGTGCACCTTGTCTGAGATTTCTGGGGACAGGGACAGCCCTCATAAGACACAGCTAATGGCTCGGCAGTACCCTAGCAGCATTGCCAGGAAGGATCTAGAAAGCATGCTGACACGTTGTCCTTGCTCAGCGCAGGCTCACGCTGAAAAGCTGCTTCAAATCAACTCCCCAGAACTGGTAAACTGAAGATTCCCACTGACCTCTGCCACTCCTGCTGTGGCCTGAAGTGGTATTTCAAGAGGCACTCTCCTCGCACGATGGGCACACTACACACAGCCTCCTCCTCCTGCAGGGAGAGCGACAGTAAACACGTTCTTCACTCGGGACCATGAGGTACACGCAAGCAAGCAGGGCCTGACCTACCTTGCTGTGGTAGGTGGTGAGTAGAGGGAAGATCTCGGGGTGGATGAGGTTCAGCTGAGTTTGGATCTTGTAGCTGCGTGGGTTGTGCACTGCAGATGAGTTTTCATTGAGCACTAAGTGCTGAGTTCGAGGGCCAAACCTGTAAGAGGACAATAAAACCACAACAGCTTCAGCCCCACGTTAGAGTCAGGCACACGTGCACGCCTGAGCCATTAGCTCAATGGAGCCAGCAGAGCCTGGCTGCAAGCAAACAGGTATTTCTGCTCTGAGAAAAACATCTGCACAGTAAGATCAAGCTGCTGCCCAACAGCAACATGAAACCATGTAATGAGAAAGGATTACCTACCTTTCCAGCCACTGCTGGTAGCGGCTGTCTCTAAGCACTGACTCTGGAGTCATGTGAATAACCAAGGCCACCTGGTTCTCAGGGAGTCCTTCCTGGTACCTGGGGCACATTCAAACACAAAGAACAAACACTTGCGCTTTGGTCCTCCATCATCTTGGCATCCCCGCCCCTCTCCCATCTTAGTGCCAGCAGCTTTGCCCCCCACTGAAGCAAGCAGAGTACAGATGTTAAGAGCACAGCCCAGCAGCTCCAGGCTCCACACTGCAGTGAGCGCAAGGCTCCATGAACAAGGATCCCCCTATCCAGGGCGATGGACTTCCTCTCCTCCAAGAACATCTGTAGAGCCCTTCAGAAGCCTAACACACTTCTTCCCTATAGAGATGTTACGTGCAGCCCAGGCTTCCACCACACAGGGAAGCAGCAGTCTCTGCTCCCCAGCAAGCCTCCAGTGCATGTTTCCTTCTCTGGAGGCCCCTGAGGGAAGGAAAGCCAGGGACACTTATTGAACCACACGTGTCCTGCCTTTGCTAAAGCCTCAAAATGCACCACAGGTCCTTTCATGCATCTCTAGTTCCTTAACAGTGCCCAAGGGATCAGACTTCAGCCTCAAGAACCACAGAACACGAACTTCTCTTTGGCAAAGCTCAGCACAGACGCCTTTCCCCAAACACTCCAGGTGACCCAGGCTTGCTACCTTCGGAAGGTCTCGTTTTCACAGACAGCATCCACAAAGCCCTCATGAGGACACTCCAGCACGATGAACACTGGGCCGGGATCTGTAGGCGTGCACAGTTCTTCAGGGAAGAGCTGCAGGCAGATACACAAAGATGACACCACAACTAAGCTATAAAGGTCTTCTCGCATCTTTAGGTCCGATTTTGGCATCTGGTCTATCAGCCAGCTCCCAGCAGGCAGCTCCAAGCAGGCTCTCTCAATGCTCAAACCAGTCACTGCAGCTCTTGTTCCCTTTCTCTCTCATTACTTACACAAGTCTGCATTTCACTTTGTAACAACAAATCCCAACCCTGATCTCAGAGCAAATCACAATCCAATGTAAGGAAGGCAATTCTAGCAGCTTCTAGGCTCCCACAGGTGGTAGCAAAAGTATACTTAAGGAAAAAAAGAAAAAAAAAGCTTTGTAAAATTCTTATGACACAAAGATATGCCAATCCTATCTCCCAGGTCGGGAGCGTCACTTGCAGATCATCCAGAACGTGGCCAGAACTGGCTCTGCCCCTCAACTCAGACTAGTGTTTGAGTGATTCCAATCCTGTATGCAGGAACCACTGAGCTTCTTTTGGTCTAAGATGTGCAAACAGAGGAAGGAGGGAGTGGTAGTTACACAGGGAGTCAAACCCCAGACTTAAAACACACAGGGATAAACTCCACAAGTTCACTCCTAGACCTATATCAGCTTTGGGGAACAGAGATGAAGCAGCTCTGGCTGCAGACATACAGCCATACCCACAAACTAATCGATTTCAGCATACTTCCCTAATCACACCTTTCCAATGGCCCCACACTTGCCCTGCATGGGAGGCACATCCAGCAACAACCTGGGGCTGGAACACTAACTGGTCACTAACCAAAAGCACCCACTTGAAGCTCAAGGCCAGCAAAACTCATGCCAATCTCTTAGTAGAGATGAGATGGAACAGGTAAACAACTACCATCCACCTGTGCCTTAAGAATGGGTCTCAGGAAAGACCAATAAACACAGCTCAGTCCCTAGCGGTAGGCAAAATATTGCACACAAAGGGATTGCTACCCTGGGAGCCCAGGAAAGGAGGGAGGATGGCAAAGCCACAGCAGAAAGCACACATACATCTTACCTCTCTGCCTTCAAAAGTGATGCTCTCCCCATTCTTAAGAGCTGTAATTATGGGAAGAATGGCTGGAGTTCCCCTGAAAACAAGGCCACAGAAATATTCAGCCTGCCAATATCGACATTCCCGGTGTTGCCCCACCACCCAGGCTGGGATATTGTACTCACACTGGCAGACCCATCTCCTGCGCTTTAGCTGCTAGGAATTTTCCCTTCTTTGGGTGAACCTGAAAAGAGTTAAATAAGACAGAATTACCAGTCAAATAAAGATGTCCAGGAAACTAGATCCATAAACTTCCATTTTAAGTTTTCCCCACAGGTCAAGTAAACTCTTTTTTTTCATCTCAGTTCCACAGTCCGTAGTATAATTTACCCTCAAAAAGCTTTTACGAGGCTTTCAGGTTTCCAAGATCACACTGCTGCTTTTTGCTTCCTTCTTTGACCAAGCAAGCAGGACAGAATTCCTGACTGTAAGCATTAAGAATGGAAGCTGCGTCCTTGTAACTGGCTGATCTATAAAGAACA
The DNA here is from genome assembly GCF_000703405.1 of Apaloderma vittatum. Taxonomy (NCBI): domain Eukaryota; kingdom Metazoa; phylum Chordata; class Aves; order Trogoniformes; family Trogonidae; genus Apaloderma; species Apaloderma vittatum. Next base: position 10,768 of record NW_009722909.1, read on the forward strand.
CTTCTAAAAAAAAAAACCATACCTAATTTTTACACATTCTCACTCATGTCAAAATTACTCTGACCTCTAAAAAGTAGAATCAGAAAATAGCTTTTACGTTGTCTCCAATTAAATCTATTTAGCGAGATGAAATGTCCCAGTGACGTCAGGAAGCATTTCTTTACAGAGAGAGTGGTCAAACCCCAGAACTGGCTTCCTAGAGAGGTGGTTGATGTCCCAAGTCAGTGTTTAGGAGATAACACCCTTAATAACACACTTGAACTTTTGGTCAGCCCCGAAGCAGTCAGGCAGCAGGACGAGATGATCATTGTAGGTCCCTCCCAGCTGAAAAGCTCTACTCCATTCTGTATTGATTCAGAGACCTTTGTGCCCAAGCTTACCTTACAAAGGAAAGCCATCACCAGCTCGGAACGCCTGCTTGCACCTTTCTGTTCATCACCTGTAAAAGAGAGCAAAACTACTCAGAATCATCGCTGACCATTTTTCTTAGAACCAAAACATGTCAATGTTTGCTAAAGCATTCAGCCAGCTTGGAGCCCAGCAGCAAAATGTTACAAGCACCTAAGGCCAAAGAGCCCACAGTTTTAGCTAAAATAAACCAAAATAAAGCTCAAAATTGAAAAATAATCAGCTCCAACATCCACTTGGAATTAAATCACAAAGGCTGAAGCACCCATTCCAGCCAGGGACAAACTACTGCAAGGAATAATCACACCCCAAGCAGCAACAACATCCAATTTCTAGGCCTTATTAGTTCTGTGTCATCTTCCAAAGTACCAGAACTCTTTCTGCTCCATTTAACACTTCAGCTGAGCTTCTCTAAAGACCTCACTTCCACAGAGCAAACAGTTCAGAGAACTTATCCCTCATTTGGTGTTACTCCACTAAAGTTAACAAGGTCATTCCATCTTTTTCACCTGTTTTCTTTGGGCTTCCTTTTTCCTTGCCCTCCTCCAAACCTTGCTGTGCAGCTTTTGGGGATCCAGGCCCTGTGTTCCCTTTAGGGCTATTTCCACCTTGACTCAGTGCTCGAGGACTCTGAGGCAACATCGTTTCAGCAGCTGGTGGTTTTCCTGTCCCAAATCCAACGAAACCAGATAAAGATCACTCAATCAAAAGGGACAAACAGGAAAAGCATGTGTTAGCATTCCCTCTTCCACAACTGTCATGCCTGAACTGCACCAGAATACAGAGCTCTCCTCCCATCTGAGTTTCACTCACGTACTCCAGTCACTTAATTCACGAGTCGCACATCACCCACATCCTTTAGATCGTCTCTAAAGTCTATCAGGCCTGTGCCTGTACTCTAAGCGTCACAGTCTGCCACAATAAGAAAATTCAGCTGAGAAAGCCAAACTCAGTGATGCTTCACACGTTATTTTATACACCCACACCTAAAGGAGCCAACCAACTCAGCAGGTTGCACTTTGTTGAAAGAAATCCTTCTCCTGAGTAAAACATGCAAATTAATAAACTTCTAACTCAGGCTTGCAGACAGAAGCCACTCCTTTGACCTCCTTAAGTGTGGTTACTGAACAAGTGCCTCTCCTGTCCGACTCCAGCGCTGCACGCTCACCTGTAAGAGGTATTTGGTACACTGTCATCGTCTCGTCCTTGTACTCGGGCTCTGTATGCAACTGCACAGCTGGAAAGAGATCAGAAACTAGCATTAATGACTCCAGAGAGTCATACTCTGCAAGAACTTATATCAGGAAAATACCTTTCTTATTTCTCAAACAAACCCTGCTGAATGTCCCTCTTCCCTTTCTCTGCCCAACTGCAAAGAGCAATGAATAATTAAAGTTCTTAAAAGCTCATCATCCACAAAAAGTAGTCCATGATGCCATGGTAAGCAAGTTTACCGGAAGACTCTGGAAGCAAACTGCCTTCAGCGTGCTCTAAAGCTGAATGCTGTCTATTAGCCAGTCAGACTGGCAGCAGCCTACAAGAATCAGAGCTGGAAACACTATTTTATACCCAGGCAGTTCTTCTGCTGGATTTGAACAGTGTATCCAAGCAAAACAAACGTTTGAAACTTTTTTTGAACCATCTAAACCACAGGCACTTATTCCGAAGCTGTTACACAATGCAGCCATGGCTACAGCTGTAACAAAAGCAAGTTAAAAGTTCACATTCGCTACACATCACTGACCTACATACCTAAATCCATCCTCTTCAGGGGCCCAGGGAAGAGTCGAATCGCTTTCAAGTAGTTTTGCTGGAAAAAAGACAGCCTGTCAGAAGCCTGTGCCCAATAAGTACAATTACAAACACGGCTTTCAGGAGTTACAGTTACCTTCGGTGAAGCCAAAGGCTCAACGCCCAGTCCGGCAGCACACGGCCAGACAGAAAGCACTGGGTGAGTGTTCCACCTCCAGTGGGCATTACTCATTTAGAAAAAGAAGGGAAAATAATGAAGCACTCGCTCCAATCCCTTCCATCAACATAACTAGTCATCAGATATTGCAAGGAAATAAAGGACCGGAAATCTGAAGCCTAGACATTGCATCAGGCTGGCAAGGATGGCATTAAGCAGGAGATCGGAGACCAAGATTCTATTAACAAACGGGGAGGGAGCAGGCAGGAGAACAAAGGATGCCATTTTGCCAAAAATGTGATTTACTAGAATATTAGCTGACAAGACAGTTGTAAGCAGCAGAAGTGTGACGCTGTTCTGTGCGTAACTGATTTGCTTTTTAAAGCTGGCCCTGCCTGCAGAACCTTTGGGCTGGCACTAACTCAGACCAGCACTTCACACTTGTACGATGATTCACTCTTTTGACACCAGCTCCCCAGTCCCCAGGTAAGCTCTAACATCTGAAGGGTTCACTCTCCTGGCTCTGAGCTTCCTCTACTTACCAGCTTTGGTGGCCCTAAGAAAACACATCTTTGGAGCCCCATAGCCTTCAAGGTGAGAATCATACCTGAAAGAAAGCAGAGAAACAGCTTTATCACAGTCTCATAAGCTGCTGGTAGACCACGGAAAAAAAAGGTGCTTCTCAGGAGTGCTGGGCCTCTCTCTGAAGGCCGGAATTGAACTCAGATCCGCACTGAATTTTGTGTCAGTTTTAACAAGTCACTTATCTCCACAGATAAATAAAACACCTACAAATCTCAGTAGTCACAATTTGGAGCAAGTCACCTGAACAGATTGTTAATGTCCTTCTTTCTTGGAGATTTCCTAAATTTTGACACATGAGATCCTAATTGGCCTGTTCTAATCTCACCCTGCTTTGAGGATAACTGTGAGCCAGAAATCTTTGTAGGGCCCTTGGAACTCAAATTAGGCTGACTTACAAACAGCTCTGTGTTGGTAGCGTCATGCTGGTAATGCCTTCTACTTCAGATTTTTGGAAGACAGAGCCATGCAGGCTGGAGAGGCTGCACCTCTTTCACCACGTGTCTGCCTCCACTGTCGCAGAGAGCACGTTGCAGCTGGAAGCACTGCAGAGCCCCACCTGCAATCCAGCCGACATAGCTTCTCCTCCCTCCACCACCGAAAAAAAGACCCCACGCACCACCCACCAGGCAGCTCAAAAAGCCACCACCTCTAGCCTAGACCACTATGCCTGGTGGCTGGACCTTGGGAGAGGAATTAAAGGCCAGCATGGATAGGGCTCAGAGCAACCTGGCCCAGGTGTCCCTGCCTACAACAGGGTTGCTGGAACGAGATGATATTTAAGATCCCTTCCAACCCAAAACATTCTATGATTCTATGAAATCAGCTTTTGCAGCAGTATGCCAACAAGTGTAGTTGTACAGCTGCACTGTGCCCACCCACGTTGGCCCAGGCCACTCGGCTGAGGAAGATGCTGTCCAGGTGGGAGATCTTCAGCCTAAGGGGCAAGACGGGGATGGGTGGGAGCTGAGCAGAGGCCGAGGCAGTCCCGGCGTGGGTTGTGTTCCCCCCGGGTCGTTCCCACTTACTTGTGCTCCTGCATGGCGCGCTGCGTGCCCTCGCCGCA
>NW_009722910.1:0-503 GCF_000703405.1 Apaloderma vittatum
GCGGCCCGCAGGTGCCTTGGCAGAACCGCCTCGCCGAAGCTTCCACGCTGCCTGCCGGCACGCTTGGCTCTCCTCCTTCCTGCCGGCTACACGCTTTTTCTCCCCAGCCAGAAGAAAATGTAAAAGGAACAAACGAGCAGCCCTCATCGGTGGGTATTTGGAGGAGCGGGTCCTCTGCGTGGGTCTCAAAGCGTCGCTCGAAGCTGCTCGGTGCAGCTCAGCGCACGTGAAATAGAGTCCTCGTTTGCCAGCGTAAAGTCACCTTTAGGATGGCATGAAAGTCAATTTTCCACATGCTCGGTGAAGCGGTTGTGTTACCAGCTTTACACAATGACTTATATCTGGCAAGAACTTGCAAAATAGTCTCTCTGGCTGATTGTCAAAAATTACATCATATTGGAGTAAACTGCTTTTAAATCAAACATCCATTATTCATGTATATTAACTGCTTTTTTATTTATTTTTTTTTTTACTGGCTGGTTTTCGTTTGATTTATCCTTTTT
>NW_009722910.1:534-3241 GCF_000703405.1 Apaloderma vittatum
CTTTCTCTCTGATTGTCTGTCTATCTCCCTCGGCTGCTCCTTTTAAATCTTAGCTCATCTTTAAATTTATGGAGCCAGAACACTTATCTCTGTGCACAAGTATCAATATGCTGACCTTGCATTTGGTAGTAGTCAAATTTTTTTGTTGTCGTCGCAGCATTATGTGCCGCGTTTACAGTAGGCAATTCAATACATTTTCACTGGGAAACTGTGCCCCTGAGGCTTGTAAACTTTGAAAATATTCTTTTTCCCCATGCCTTTAGAAATTAAATTCAAACTTGCAGCAGTGTGTACCATATGTTGTACTTAATTTGATGACTCCTGCCGCAAATGCATATGAAATAGCCTTATCGCTTTCGTAGGCGCCCTCTGAATTGAATGGGTTTGACCTGGGCAAAATCCAGATTGCTTTTTTTTTTTCTTTTTGATTCATGGTGGACTTGAAATTTCCCAACCCTTTCTTTTGCGGGCAATATTTGCGTGTATTCAGGCAGTGTCTTTTTTTCGAGTTGGCAGAGGGATGGGCAGAAGGAAAGGGGGAGAAACAGAATCTGAAAACAAATGCAAATTCCATTCCCAATCTTGCTGCTTGTTCCTCTGCCTCTTTGCGCAACGTGGGTTTTTTGATCCTCTGTCTCCAAAATGACACTTAGAAACCTCTCTCCTAGACAGTTTTTCTGAGAAAGTGGTTCTTTAATGTTACGTGTTACTCAGGAAGAAGGATGTAGGTTTTGAGCGTGGTTTCGCAGTACACTTTCCCCTAATTTTTATGATACCCCATTCAGTACTTCATCGAAATAAGACCTGGATATACTGCATGTAGAGAGCACTTCGCCCAGTTCTGAGAGTCGGCTCAGTTTTTACTACCCGTGCGACGTGGTGGCTTGTGACAAGAAGCAGAGAGGCGGTTGCAGAGGGGAACGAGCTGTTTTCACGAAGCGGTTGTCTGCTGGCGTCCAGCCAGGACAGTGGGTTGAACACCCCTGCTCTTGTTGAAAGTACCACAGGCTCTTTGATAACAAGTGCTTGGGGATTTGTTGTTTTAATGTTCCGTCCAAAAAAGACATCTCCAACAACACAGGATCCCAGAACACCTGCTGGGGTATTGGACGTGCGTGGAAGAGTTCCATCAACAGCATTTCCTTCCGTTCCTTGGAAGGGTCTCAACCAGAGTACATCGACCACGCTTGACCTCACTTAGCTGCAAGATGTAACAAAGCTCACAGCTTAGCTCCTCTGGCTTCCAGAGACTTTAATTCTTTGCGAATTAATTTGGTCGTCTTTCTGGAGTTCTTGGCTGGCGTTTAAAGAGAGTTCCCCGTACCCACTGCTCTGCGCCTTCGTGGAGTACAGTAACTTTTCCTTTCTTCCCATGCCTGGTCTCATGAATTTGCCGGCTTCTCGGCGCGTCTATCCGAGAACAGCGGCCACAGGTTGAGACTCGCCCAACTCGCGCGGTAAAGAGGGAAATTAGTCTAATGCACTGCCTTAACAAAAGAGGGAGTATGAGCATGAATAATTAATACCACTAGTCTGTGGCAATCGGGTAAAATGAAGTCCCATTTGCTCAGCCTTATTAAAAGAGAGAGAGAGAGAGGGAGAGATGGTAAAGGTCGTTAAGGGACTTGTAACATGGAAAGAATCGCCTCTGAGATGGATAATGTGTTTTCTAATCTCTGTGGTCTTTAACTAAACATAATGGTAAAGGTACTCTGGCTATTTCTGGCGCGTTGAATTATTAAGCGTTCTGGGAGACTGCTTGGCTCTCACCCAATAACTTAAGACTTTTGCATTCGAGCAGTGCTAATAGGTAACACTTTTTATTTTGCACGCTAGGTCCCGATGCATCTGCACAGAGTATTTAATGCTTTTCCTCCCTCGTGTCCCCGAAGTCCCACTGGGGGAAGGGATGCTCGTTAGTGTTTTATCCCAGGAGGCTTCATTTCACACCGAAATGCTCTTGGTTCACTTACCTTCGGCTCGGTACCTATTAGGTCACTGGTCTTGGGTGTCCATTATAGGATTATAAATATCTTTAAAAGGGTAATCCCTTTGCAGTGTGCATTATAGGATTATAAACCTCCTGAAGATCTTATGCTTTATCTGCCCTTTAACATGCAGACCCTTATTTCAAGTCCCTCTTGACCAGGTATTTTTGTTTGTTCTGCTTGGCCTTTGTGAAGAAAATCCATGTTGCCCTGGGATATTGTGGGACGGCTCCTCAGAGTGTTCTCACAACTTCATAATTGTCATCAGTAGGCTTTTAAAACCCCTGTCTTCAAGAAATTGTTATCCCGGCTTTGAAAAGCCATCAGAGTTCTTTGTCTTCCTTCACCTATTGGTTTGTCAGGAGAGGGTTTTGAAATTCCTTTGCAAACCATGACATTGCTCAAGATACACGGTGAATTTAAAGATAGGTAAAACCTGGATACTGAAAATCACGAACAGAATCATTTTTCCAGCGAGGAAAATTATAAAGTTTTTTTAAAACCCATCAATCTTGAAAAGAACGGAGACTGTCGTGAGAAGAGAAGGAGTTGGGGGGGTAGGAGAAGATACGACAAAAGCTTTTCTTCCAGTTTCATGCATCTGAACCTTCTTTTTTTTTTTTACGGATTCTCTTTCTTAAATGCAAACGCTTTAAATTGGCGGCCGCCTACAAGTTACGTGAGGAGAAATAAATAATTTTGAGGCTGGGGCTCCCTAC
>NW_009722910.1:3272-14716 GCF_000703405.1 Apaloderma vittatum
TTGGCACAGGGCTAAAATTGAGACTGCAAGCAGGGGAATAGGTAATATTTGCTTTGGTCAAAAACAGAGGAATCTTTCAGTGCTATGTGGGAGCGATTTTTCATTGTAGTCTTTCATGGCCATAACTGAATTTTCAATTATGTATCATATGTTTATAGGATAGATGGGACCTATGGTCATTTAGGTAAATTAATAGTTTATGGATATTCACTTAAGTATTAGCCCCAGGGGACTTTGGAGAAAGCAGCATTTGGCCTCTCCTCTCCAGAGTTTTCCCGTGCAGCTGGGAAGGGCTGGTCCAGATGCTCGACTGGGAGCTGGAACCCGTTGCCGTTGACCCAAGCGTTTCATTGTTCGTGAGCTCAATTCAGCAGTTTATTGACTTTGTCTTTCGTTCCAAACTTTCCAAGGAGAAATTGGGTTGCCAGGCACAGATATTAATTTCCTTTGCACTGGAAAACCGTGCAAAGTACCTTTGCCAGAATGTCATTAGCTCTGGGTTTGGTTAGCGAGCTGTTGGAAGCTGCGCTGCAAGTGAGAACAGGCTGTAAATTCGTCTTTACCTTGAAGACTGTTATTTTCAATCAGTTTGTATTCGCTTTTTTCACAGGTATGGAAGTTTAAATTAATTTTTAGCAACTTTTATGTCCTAAGTCTCCCTGCAAAGATAAGAGTCTTCTTTGCATTACAGCACTTGGATGAAATTGCTTTGGGTTTTTTTGTCATAAGAGATGAATAAATACTAAAACAAGGGAAATGGCAGGTGGAGCAAACCTGCAAATTCTCTGCCTTTCTTTGCCCTGTTCCTTGAGATTTTTTTAAAGCTTCGCATTTGTCGCCTGGAGGCATCCACGACAGAAGGATCCTCTCCTGCTCTCTTCATTCGACTTTTCAGATGGTTACTAAACTTGCACAGACAGGAAGCAAAAGGCCAGGCAGCATCGCTATCACCGCTCTGGCAAATGTTGAAATAATCTGGACAGACAGTGTAGTATTTATTAAGCTGCCTGTGGATATCAGCAGAAAAGTAAAAGTTAAGAATATCGACGTGACGTTGACATAGCCACGCTGATGTTGCCATGGAAGCCGTAATTTTTTTCCGATATTTTAACTGCCGTTAAGGCTTTTCATGGTCATACGCTTCTTTGAAATTAAAGGAGCATCACCATGAAATTCAATAATGTTCATGAAGTTATGTAAGACCGGGTGCTGTTCTGAGCTCCACTGAGCTTTGACCAGTACATTTTTCTGTTTCTAAAAATACTTAGTCTCCTAAATTGAAAAACCCAGAGAGATAAATCTCGTCTAGCCCCATGGGAAAGACGGTGAACGTGATTGAACTGATTGCGAAGGAGAGGAGGGCGAACAAACTTTTCCAGTCTCTGGTCAAATCAGCTTGGATGTTGCTTAAAATCAGAGTTGTTTTTATTCCTTTCCCAGCTGAACTGCCACTTCAGATGTAGTATTTCTCTTAACCTGTTTCTGCCTGCTCTGTACCAGAGCTTTCAGCCGAGCCTGTCGGCGCTGGGGCGCTGTTCCGTTCTGCTCTGGGCGTTTTGCTGGATTTGACTGAATCTTTCTCGCACAGTCCACTTGTCTAAACCTCCGTAATGTTGATTCTGTTTGCTCGTACTCCTCTTTCAAAAATTGAAAACGATGAAGAAACTATTTACTTTTCCACATAAGCCATAAAAAATTGGACCTGGAGAAAATCCACGTGGCTCGCTTTGCCTGCCTGAGAGCTGTGCCGGTCCGATAGCGGTTGGCAAGAGCCTTGCAGCCCCACTTCTTGGTGGATTCCATTGGGAAACTTAATTTCCTTACTTCTGAGGGGGTTGTTGCCCTTCTTCATAGGGTGAGATCTGTGTCTTGGTTATGTTTCAGCACACTGAGAGACGAGTCCTGCCGAACCGTCTCGAGTGGTGATAGCTCTGCTCTACTTGATGCTGCAGCAAATTGTAGTCGTTGTGCTCACGCTCCGTTTCGCCGCTGTTTGTTCTCTTTGTGCCAGATTCTTCTTTACAATCTGGAAACAAGTCAGTGTCTGAAGAAGATGGGCAACTCGCTAGGTGACTTTACCTGTGTCAACCTCCAGAACAGTCCTCCAAACATGCTTGTTACAGGCAATAAAGACAGAAGGTAGGTACTACCCATGTCAAATCAGCTTCCTTCCTGTCCTGCTGTCCTACATCTGGACCTGCTAGAATTTGTTCCTCCTCGGACGTTTCGCGTGCAGCCTGCGTGAACTTCAGGAACAAAATATTAGGTAATAGTTGGACGTGGCTGCCGGTTTGCTTTGTTGCAGAAAGCTCCACGGGAAGACTTTTCTTTTTAAGCCATTTGGTGGACGCAGTTGGTGTACAGCCCAGCGAGACCGCTTGGAATATCTTCCACTTCCCCGCCGCCACCCGCAAAATTAGTTTGGCATTTAAAAGCTCACTTTCTGATATTAAAAAAATAACCTAAGGGATGAATCATGTAGGATGAGATGGGTCTGTCTGCCAAATGATGTCAAGAGTGTATTTCGGAACACTGTGATGTCCCTCAGGTGACAAAAAAAAAAGAGACTTTCATATGAACAGATTCCAGCTTCTATTTAGCTGATTAGCAGCTTTCTCTTTAACTCCTTGGCTTGGGGAGTAGGATTTTCCCAGCGCAATATCTGGTGCCAGGAATGGACGCGCTGGGAACAGGCAGTGCGAAAGGATTAAAGTGCTTAAAAAGACCCTTTGAGTCCAATTTTTAGATTTTCTTTTTTTGGCTAGTTGTTTGTGGGGTCTGATCCAGTGCACCAAAGGAGATGTGGGATGGCGAGGAGCCAGTCTCTAATGGCTCCCTCTTCCTTCCCTCCTCCTTTCTGCGCTGGGCATCGGGCTGCAGGTGGTGGTCTGGTGTGGCGGTGGGTATCAGATTGTAAGGCGGATACTTCCCTTTGCCAAATCCCAGACCTCTGTCCCGCCAGTGCAGCAGCTTGCAAAAATGATTATTTTGTCAGAAGAGCTTTTTTTTTTTTTTCTTCTCAGTGAATAGGCACTGCAAGCAAGGCTCACTTTTCCTCAGCAAAGAGGATAAAGGAAATATCTGAAGTTTGACACATGTAATTGAACGCTTGGGAAGTTTTTCTCCTCTAAAAGCAGACAATCAGTTTTCCAAAGCGCCCCAATAAAACTACCTCCAGTTTTAATCTCTTGCATGATGGAGAATTGATGAAGTTGATATCCCTTAAGCGAGATTTAAATTTACTCCATTCATACCAGAGTAAATATCTGCGCACTTTCCCCTCCAGAAAGTTTGTCCCTTTTTCAGCTCAAGCACTGACTGAGTTCGAGGGGTTGGCCACCACTAAAATAGCAAGAAGTTGGGAATCAGTAGTTCACCGGCTGAGTTTGGCACCCGGGAGGCAAGAGCTTGTGTATCTCAGCGGTCAGTGGTTTTGGTAGGACCTATAAAGTCTGTCTTTCCGTCCCTGAAATACTCCTGAAGCCTCGATGATTTGTTTGATTACTTAGAGATCCGAAAACAGGGAGCGTGCACTGATGCTCAGCAGCCCCCTTCTTGGCAGAACCCAAAAAACAGCGCTGGGAGAGCAAACGTACGGCAAGGCCGGTGTGTACTGTCGCTGAAAGGTGGGGGTCAAAACATGCGTTCCCTGCGCTCCTGAAGGCGGTCAAGCTTACTTCTGGGATAGTCCGACAGGAGAGTCGGAGCCTGGCCACAAGAACACCTTCCTTGCAGCCCCCTTGGACTCGGAAGAGTCTGATGTTCTCCTGCTGAGCCCAGCTGCTGAGGCAGGAGATGTTGGACCCTGCCAGGGCCGCATTAGAGCATCACATTAAATTTGCAAAATGCTTTTCTTTTCTTTTTTTTTTAAAAAGCGCGTCTAAGCGGCTCGAGTGTGCCTCTGATTCTTCCAAGGGTGTGCCAGAATGGACACCTGCCGGAAACCTGGGCGCTCACTAGTGAAATAACGGGGACACAATCAGATCATCGCTTCCAACTGTGCTTATACCAAAGAGAAGAAGCTTTGATTGCCGTGCAGAACACATGCAGCAAGGCAGGGAGAGCGCTGGGTGCGAACGCTTCCAAAAATACCCCATCCTTACCCAAAGTGGAGCTCTAATATGTAGCCAGAACTACTCTCTGCTGGAGTGGGAGAAAGCAAGAAGTCCTTTCCACCATCAGCAGCTGCGGCGGTGGTTTTCCTGAGGGCGTTTGCTGAGCCGCACAAAGCACGCTCCTCGCTCGGTTCCAGCACGGGTTTCTGCGTGTCAGATGGATATTGCTCTGTTGGAGTTTTGGACCGTTCTGTTGCCTTTTTGTTTCGGTTGCCGAAATGTGTTATTTGTAAAATCATATGATGCGATCTCCGTTTGCGGAGGGAAGAGGAAAGACTTGCAAGGCCATTAGGATCATAGCAGGGGTATGGATTGAAGCACAGTTAATGTGTTGGAACAAGTGTGTTTTGGCCTTTTCTGGAATTAATGTGTACCTGGTGGTTTCGGTCTTGATAGCCATCAGCTGGGAGGAACTTTCTCTGGCTTCTTTTCAAATCTGAGATCAGTATTTTCCCTTCTGCTTTCACTCCCTACGGGTTTTTTTATTTGCTTATGCACTTTGCTTTATCTGTTGATCTCGATATATAAGGATCCAAAACCCCACGCTCCTTTGTGGTCAGCGTGCTGGGTTTAAAACTTAACACCCATAGCTTTAACCTGTCCTGTGGACTTGTTGCAATGGTTGAAATCCTGAGCTCTTTTTCTACAGTCCTGCTTCCAGCTGTGTCCTCGATTCAAAGTGCCATGTCTGAGCGATCAATAATTTCTGAAAACCAGATGTACCGCAATCAGTAGTTGCGTTTTTGAAATCAGAAGAGATACTGATTGCTGGGTGCTTGTGGGCAGCTTTGTTTCAATATTGCTGATTAACTCGAGCGTATAAACCTATAATTCCCTTGACTTGTCTTTTGAATTGCCACATACTTAGTTGCTTCCTAAATCTTTATAATAATAGCCCTTTCCTTGATCCTCATAATAATACTACCCCTTGGCCGTAGTGGACGTGAGTTAGGCACCAAGGGGTAGGATATGCCCAAAAGGTGCTACTTCGTGCCTCGCAGCGTTGCTGACGTTTTGGGAGGCACAGACAGAGGAGCTTTCTCCAAATTTCACTTCCATTTTCTATCACTTAGCGCTTGTAAAGAGACAGAGAGGTCCTGTATGGTGGGAAAAGTCTGTCTTAAAAAAAATAAATCTTTGATAATGAAAGTCTGAGTGAAAATTCAGTGATGAAAAGTGTCAGCTGCACTGGATTTCTGGCCCTGTCGTAGCCGTGGGACTCCTGCTGTCCTAGACATCCCTTCCCAACCCCAAAAGTGATCGTGCTCTCAGCAGCAGGGGCTGCAGATCTGCAGCTGCTTTCATCTCTCTTCTTTCTCTGCTTCCGCTTAGGGTCCGGGTGTTCGACCTCCGCAAAAGCGAATCGTTGTGCTCCCTCTATGCCCACCAGCTGGGAGTGTCTGCCGTCCAGATGGATGACTGGAAGATCGTCAGCGGAGGAGAAGAGGGCTTGGTCTGCGTGTGGGACCAACGGATGGGCACCAAGCTCTGGGAAATGCACGCCAGGTAAGGGTGCCTGGGCTCCTGGTGCGAGGGCGTTTGTCGGCTCTGGCTGACAGGAGGAGGGTGGGAATGGGATAATCTGAGACCAAAACGATAACATGCCCGTGCCTGAAGCTTCTGAGAGTTCTGTTTCGTTTTCATGTGATTGGGGAACAGATTGCCGCCCCACCTGGAGTGAAAACCTTGTGCATGTTTCTCTGTGTGTTTCCTTTAGCTGTCGTAGGCTTTGTACTCATTAGTTAAAAAGAGCGCTTTGGTCGACGTAAAGGGGTACGGAAATTGTGTCCCCTGGATTTTCCACAAAGTTCACTTGGTGTCTTCTCCTTGCCCCATCCCCTGGCGTTATTTACTTGACTGAACCTTGGATTTCAGATGCTGGGCTCCTGGCTGTTGTTTTCTGAGCGACTGGTTCTGGCTGTCTGTACCCACTCCATCCTTACACAACACCTGCTTTGCTGTTCACCCGATTCACACGTTCCCTTAGTGGCAGTGATCAAAGCCAGGCTGGTATTTAAGCTCATTTAAATATTAAAATACCACTTTGTACCAAAAGCACAAGAAGTACGGTACTGAAAGTACAAGCAGAGATCAGTATCCTGGAGCTATTAGTTGCTACAGCCAAATTAGGGTTTCCTGATCAAGGCACAGTTCCAGGGTGCGTTAGCTTTTACTAAATGAAGACCTCGGAGATTTAGCCCCTTGTAAGTCAGAGTGATAGCCTTAATAAAATGAACAGATAAATCCTGATTTATTTATTTTTTTGATGGATCTTCCCTCAAAGAGGAGCTAGGTGAGGTATTTACAGTCAGAGAAGTTCACGTTGGAGGTGTCGTTGATTAATAGCAGGTATCTTCTTCTCTCTTGACCCCATGAATTATGAAGCCCGTTGCGATGCGGCTGATGCATTAGGGACCATATCGCATTGATTGTCTCCTGCCGCGGCGTTAATGAGCGTGCCAAGAAGGAGGGCAGGCCCTGCAGGTCTGAGCTTTGAGGGTGTGCTAAAAGCGAAGCCATTCAATTAAACCTTTTGAAATACTGTTCAATCTCTCTGGCAGTCAGGAGGGATCACTTCCATCAAAAAGGCCTTCACAGGTAAGAAGGTGGGTGTGTTGTTGCCCATGCCTACAGCCCAGCGTCATGAATGGAAAGCTAAGGGAGATGACAAGAGTCACGTTAGGGTCTTGGAGATAAACTGTCTCAATCTGAGAAGATGAGTTACTCCTACGTGAACAGTAAAGGCTGTTGCAGTGATTCACCACTGAGAGGAAAAGGAATGAAGACCAGAGCTCTTAGCTTGTGCATCACAGCTCAGTATTTGGGAGCATAGGGGGGTCTTGGGTGGAGTATGGGGGTCCTGGGGGTCCCCATCCTTCGTTTTGGGAAGCACCTTGCTCTTCCAGGCATGTGCTGCTGCAGTCCTTAGAGCGGGGAAGCAAGGCGGCAACCTGGGTGCTGCCCAGTGTCTGAAATATTTTCCGACCTCCACGTGTGTTCTGGTGAGAGCCCGCTAGATGGGGGTAAAAGCTGCGTTGATCTGCTCCAGCCAGGAGGAAACGAGCCAAAGGTGCAGCTTCCCACCCTCCGGCCGTGGGGAGGGCGCTGGTTTACATGAATTCTTGTTTAATCCAGGGCGATTCCTTCGCTGCACTCGGGTTTGGGGAGTCTAAGGCGGGCGGCATCTCACCCAGTGCTGTTGCGGGTTATTTTTCAGGCATCCGGTCCGTCACGTCTGGTTTAATTCTCACAGCCTCATCACCGCAAACGTTCCCGATGAGAAAACTCCCCGAGGCACCAGCATCATGGACGACGATTTTGCCGCGCACCGCAAGTGAGTAAGCCGGCTCTGAAGGGTGTAGGGCTTTGGGCGCCGCAAAGATCTGCTTTATTCCGTGTTGTAAAATGGCACGCTGAGCACCTGAGCCGTGATCCAGAGCAGTAACGTAAGCACTAAAAGCATAGCACTAACATAAGGCGTAACATAGCACTGAAAAGATAAAGTTTAAAGGTAAGGTTTTTCAAAACCATCGATGATTTGGCTCTTTATTTACTTTTGAGTCCAGCAAAAATACTTTAGCAGCAGGGGAATGTAAAGGCCATGGAAGCCAGATGGGGAACGCAGCGCTTTCTTTGCTCTAAACATCAGGAGTGATACCTCCTCCTAAAGGAAAATTACTGATATTTAAACTCCACGTTTTGCTATTTGCATCTCAGATGGCTGTTAGCATGTCTAATTGAACTATCAAACCACAATGTACTTGTCTTCCCCCTTCCTGAATAGATGAGAAGCGTTGCAGCAGATGACAGTCGTGCCTCTGCAGCTACGGGGAATGATTCACCGATCGCTCCCAGGCTTGGTGGGGTCCCTGGAAGGAGGCAGGAGGGAGTTTTCTCTGTTCAAACTGCTCAGAGGGCCCCAGGGTGGAAGGGACGGGCTTTTGCATTCAGCTTCTGAAGCATCAAATTTCAATCCTTTATGGCAATCTCCAGCTTTGTTTGTTTTCCCCGGTGGAAATACGTAATCGAGGCTAAGTCTGGGTTGTGTTTTGTACAGGCATCGGGGAACCATTTACGCCTACGAGTTCTCAGCGGACCAGTTGGCAGTAGAAAGCGTCCTTCCTATTTGCCGTTCTTCCTACGACGAAGTGACCGGTTACAACTACAACATCGGCCTCGCGGTGCCCTACGATAACATTTAGGTAACGCGCTTGACTTGGCTTCTGCGGTCCAGCCCTCTGCCAAGCACGTGGCCAAAGGCAAAAAGGAGATCCGCGCGGGCCAAGCGCCAAAAAGATGACGCTGGCTCCCAGCACGTCCGACGGGCTTGAGCATTCGCCGAAATCTTGGGGATATGAACCGGAACAGAGGAGGGTACGGCTGCCCTCGAGCGAGTCGCTGCAATGTCTTGCCACGCAAGTGTTTGAAGGTCCGCCGTGGCGGAACGAAGAGGCTGAAGAGCGAAGGGCAGCGGTGCTTCAGTGTAAAAAAAAATAAATAAAAAAAAATCCTTCCTGCTGCTTGTGAGGAAAAACCGCTGCTGATCCCGTCTTGGCAGGGAAGCAACTGCTGAAGTGATGGGGAGCTGGGAGCTCACTGAGCAGCTCATGCCTGTCCTGAGAAGGGAAAAAACCCACCACAAAGAACTTGGAAAGAGCATCTTGCTGAGCCCCATGTTTGACATTTCTTTCTTTGTAATGGGCTGCTCATTCTTTTCCTTAGAGTGCATTGGAGCGTGGCTGGGAACAGGACTGCGCACAGAGGGGTGCAGTGGGACGAAGGAGGGCAGGGTTGTCCTCAGCCAGGCTGGATGCTTGGAAACTCAGCAGGCCACGCGCATCAGAATGATTTTAAACTAAATTATTTTTTTAAATCTCTCATTCTGCATTAAATATTTTCCTAATTGAACATGTACACATGTTTGCACGCGTTGTTTGTAAGTCTTTAAGTGTGAACGGACCCCTGCACACTGGAACAAAGGGCTGTCGTGTCCTGCGTTGGCTGGCAAGTACCTTCTGGGCTGGGTCGTGCCCTTCCACAGCACCTGGAGGTTTTCCTCCCATGGCTAGGCCCTGCGTTCCCCACATCCTCCTCGCTTCCAGCTGGGAATTGCTTGTGTTGGTGTAATGAAGGGATCTGGCCACTATCCCTCCACGTGGGTAATTAGCATCCAGGCTGAAGGGTAAGACTTGTTACCTTGGGTCAAAATGAGGAGTAAGGCTTTACCTTAAACCTGAGTTACACCATTTTGAAACCATTTTGTGGTTATTGTTTGCCCTCGTAAACTGGTGTGAGCCAAAGCCACGTAAATTAAGTTGAGTTTTAACACACCTTTGCTGACTTAATGGAATCAATTTAAAAATCCAGTGCTGGGGAGGGGTGCAGGGAACCTGCAGGGCTGTCACTTCAGCCCTTAGCCAGTCACTGAGGCAGCCCCTAGAGAGCTTCGTGCTGCCCCCCTGCCTCGAGAGAGACCTATTTCACAGCTCAGCTTGGCTTTGGCTTTTGCTTGGGGTGGTTTTCTGTGACCCTCTAGGTCAACTCTCGACCTGCGTGCTTGGCTTTTAACAGTTCGTTTTTCTGTCATGATGGACTGATGCAAGAAGTGCAAGGGGCAAAGTCATTCTGTTTCACCAATGTTATCTTTCATAAAGCTTTGGGGTTTTTTTTTAACTTCCTTTGATCTTCTGGGAAGCCAGCTCCCTTCCTTCATTCCTGGAAAGGTAAGAGGTATCACAGGTATGTAGTTTGGACAAGAGCTTGAGTGAAACCTGCCAAATAAATCAGAGTTTGTGTAGCACGAATGATTTCCTGGGTTGCCCCAGCCCTGTGTCTTCTGATGTAGCTTCTGCCGTCGTTCTCTTCCCCTTGGTGACCTGCTGCCCTGTCTCACTTAATGCCCTCTTGTCTTGTTCCGACTTCAAATCTCCTTCTCTCACCTCGTTATCTCGGGACAGCTTTGTTCTTTCTTCTTCTCCCTGCTGTAAGGAGCAGATAAGTTTATCTCGTGCCCTTTTCCTGGGGTCCACCTCCACGCTTCCCCTCTCGCTCCACGCCTCCTGCAGCAAAGCTGCCTCCATCCTGCTCCTTGACCGTGGTAGCCACCGAGCTGCTGGGCAACAGATGCTCTGCAGCACCTGCCCAGCTAAGGATCACTGTCATCAAGAGCAGAAAGCAGGCGTTGAGGCTTTTCACCCCAAACCACCTCTTGATGCCTTCCGATCTCTTGATGACTTTCAATTTTGAGGTGTCCCCAGCTACCCAGCCCGACCGATGGCCACCAGCCCTTCCCCTTCAGTTCAACCTCTGCCTGGTCAATCCATGGCACTGGTCCAACCTGTCCCGACTGCAGCTCCTCAGCTTGAGCCCCTGGGATTTTTTCATTCAGAGAAGACCCACAGGTCGCCGGTTCATGCAGATGGTTCACATCCCCTCCAGCAGAGAAAGAAACTCGGTCCTCGCAGCCACCGTTCCGTTGGCTCACGGGCTGGCTGCGGCTCCTCCGGGCGGAACGGAGGGTGGTCCTTTTTGGTCTGTTTTTTCCCGTCGCTCAAATTCGTTTAGGAAGGTTGTACCACAGCAGAAGATTGTGTCTGTATTTAACCATCGTTCATAATGCAAATGAGGGCACTTAGACTGTTAGAGAGCATCCATGTTGGGAATTTAATTTTTGTTTCCGAAGAGGGATATTGTCCTACTTCCCTGGGTAGTCATTAATACTGTGCTGGAGTGGGTGCTGGAGTGCAGCGAATGCAGTCGTGGTTGTTTGCATCTTCGCCGGGGTCAGCTGACACTGAAATGGAGCCTCTTCCCATGTAACTTCAAGAACGGCTTCACCATCCAGCCTTCACTGGGGAGACATGTCACCTTTGGATTTCCCATCTGGGGACTTCCTGGTGCCACCAGTGGGTGGTGGGTAAAGGTAGACTCTGGTCTCAGGAGACCCGTGTTGGATCCCACAGGCGAAGCTCAAGGAGAGAGCATCTCTTGGGTGCTGGGTGGTGCCCAGGGGCTCAAGCTGAGGAGCTGCAGTCGGGACAGGTTGGACCAGTGCCATGGATTGACCAGGCAGAGGTTGAACTGAAGGGGAAGGGCTGGTGGCCATCGGTCGGGCTGGGTAGCTGGGGACACCTCAAAATTGAAAGTCATCAAGAGATCGGAAGGCATCAAGAGGTGGTTTGGGGTGAAAAGCCTCAACGCCTGCTTTCTGCTCTTGATGACAGTGATCCTTAGCGAAAAAGAGGGGCTCCTTGGCTCTGTGAGAAGGATCCCCGGGCAGCCGTTTCTTCCCAAAGAGAATCCCTGATCAACGCGGAGGCCGGGTCTGGG